>NW_007726176.1:26126-57123 GCF_000696425.1 Galeopterus variegatus | reverse complement strand
GGCTGGTTCTCTATTTGCCAGGCGGGATGGCCACTGCCTCGGGCTCATTCTCACACTCGACCAAGAGCCCCTCAAGGTCAGGGACACCATCCACTCATAATGGTGAGTCCTTCAACTGCACAGAGTAGTGGCAAAAGTAGCTAGCCTCTACTGAGCACTTACTGTATACTGGCCACTGTGTCAGATGCTTAGCGCCCCTTAGTGCACTTTTATTTCACAGTGTCCATAATGAATGGGTATTACCATCCTATTTTACGTATGAGAAAACTGTGGCTCAGAGAAGTGGACTCATCAGACACCTCCTAAGTGGCAGAAGCAGAGTTCAAACCTCATTCTTCTGACCCTAATTCCAAAGCCTGGGCATTTCACTGCTGTGCTAAGAAGTAACCCTTGCTGCATTGATTGCATGCCTACTAGTGCCAGACACTGTTCTAAGTGCTTTAGATATGTGATGTCATAGGCTCCTTGAATCAACCTGCCTTCTTGGGACTGTTTTTACCTTCACTCTACCATTGGGGAAACTGAGTCGGAGGTCACAGCTAGATAATGATAAGGTCAGGATTTGAACCCACCACCCCCAACTCCAGAGCCCAGGCTCTGAATCTCTGCCCTTAGGGAGGAAGATAAAACAAGAAGTGAAGAGAGCCCCTCCGAGGGCAGCCCCTTGTGGCTCTGACAGTTCATAACGGGCACAAGGACTGAGTGGAGGGGTCGGTGGTAGGTCTGGGTCTGTTTTCTGATCTCAGCAGCCCCTGCATAACATCTCCCCCTGCCACAATGGCCCCCTGTGTGTCTGAGTCACCTTCAGGGTGAGTAATGCCCCAGGGAACCTGGATGCCTTTCACCACCAGGTTCTTCCAGCTCCAGACAAAGATACCTTTTGGACGCTAAGCCCAGATGATCTCTCTGGCGCCAGGGTTGCACTAATCTTGGAGTGGCCAGGGGGTGTCTAGGGGACAGTCTGGCCTCATGGCCACCAGGCCCTGGCTGGCCTCAGGATGGAGGACAGGCATAGAGCCTTGGGTGACTGACAATTCCACCTTCATGTGTGCACTGCCCTCTACAGTTTATAGTATGCATTGACTCCCGTTCTCTCGGTGGGTGGGGAAAGGCAGATTGCCCTCTTCATGTTTTATTTCCATCTGAAAAGGCAATACACTTGTTTAACAAGCATTTGTGTCATGCTTACTAAGTGTCAGGCAAAGGGGAGCCACAAAGCTTTTAAATGAGGGAGGCCTGAGAGTTGATTTACTCAGAGAAGCACCATCATTTTGAAATATCATTTCTAGTCTCCCCATTTTACAGAGGTGGGGACTGAGGCACAGAGAAGGGAAGTCATTGGCACAAGTTTATGCCCATAGCAGGTTGGGCAGAACCTACCTATGCAGTGGCTGCTTTCACTAAGGGAGCCAAAAGGGGGGCTGCTGTTTACTGAGATCTCATGAGCTGCAGGCACATTCCAGACATTCCCTGTGTAATCCTCAAAACTCTCTGGGAAAGTGTGATTATGCCCGTTTTGCAGCTGAGCAGACTGAGGCTGGGGAGAAGTGATTGTCCAGGATGAAAAGGCAAATGAGATGTGGGAATGCAGGTGTGTGTGACTCTTGGGGTTCCTGTACCCAGAGCCCTTCCAGCTCGTACAGGAGATGACAAGGTGGCCCCAGTCTGGGGCTGAAGCTGCTTCCTCATGGCCATCCCAGACCTGTTGACACATGGATCCAGCAGAGACCTTGGATGATGAGGATAAAAATACCACCTACTGAGCCCTACCGGGTGCCAGGCCCTGTTCTCGGAGCTTTGCAGTCCAGGATGATTCCAACTGCCACCTTATGATCAAGGACACAGCAAGAACTGGCATCAGGATTCAAACCCAGAACCCAGCTCCAGAGCCTGTGCTCTTAACTGTACTGTTAATGCACCCACTGCAGATGGGGAAACTGAGTCCCAAAGAGGGGTTGGCCCAGGGGCACAGAGGAAGCCAGTGGTGACATCAGTCAAGCTTGGCAGGACTTCATGTCAACCATGTCTGTCTTCAGAGACCCTACTCCCTCCAGGAAGGGGAAAAAGCATCTCCTCATGGAGTTTGGAGCAACACATTTATTCCTGGTACAATCTGAGAGCGAGCCAGTGGTGACATCAGTCAAGCTTGGCAGGACTTCATGTCAACCATGTCTGTCTTCAGAGCCCCTACTCCCTCCAGGAAGGGGGAAAAGCATCTCCTCATGGAGTTTGGAGCAACACATTTATTCCTGGTACAATCTGAGAGCAGGCCTTTATGGAGAGAGAAATGCTCTTGCCTGTCAGAATTAGCAGGTTGGGAGCAGGAAGGAGGTGACATTGATTAAACACGGAGTAGGACTTGGGCTGGGGATCGGGGGTCGAAGTAAGGAGGTCTCAGGGAGCTCCCAGTCCAGTGGAGAGTAAGAGATTCATTCATTCATTCATTTGCTACACTGACATCTGTGCCTGTGCTGGCTTAGGAGTGGGGCACATACCTAGTTTGCCAGGTTTGAAAACAGTATGTGCTCCAGGGATCTTTGAGCGGTCCGGAGGAAGGACGGGGCTATGGGAAACTTTCTGTAGCAGGTGACATTTTGACCAATGGAGTCTGGAGAGGGCACTCTACATGGCAGGGATTGCACGTACAAGGCTGGAGGCAGGGAAGAAGGGTTGATAAGAAGGGGTGGAAGGAATGAGAAGCTCCGTGTGAGAAGAGGAGCAGGAAATGAACATGCAAATCCTTGAATGCCAAGAGAGAAGTCTGGGCTGTGTCCCAGCAGGTCTTGGAGGGGGCGGTGGCTGCCTCTGAAGGGTGGGAGTAGGATTGACTGGGAAAGGGCAGGAGGAAGCTTTGCAAGTGAGGGAAATGCTCTCTATATTGTGACAGGGGTGTGGGCTACCTGGCTGTATAAAATTGTCAAAACTCAGCAAATGAACACTTAAGATTTGTGCATTTCACATTTCGCATATAAATTTCACGTCTAAAGAAAATCATAATGGCATGTGTGTTGTTTAGTGGGTAGTATACCAACGTCTGCAACTTTGAAATGCATAAAGAGTCAAAGATGGATTAATGGATGAATGAATAAATATGGGATCAAGAAATACGACAGAGGGTAAATGGTAGATGTAGTTGGTAGGTACAGGGTGACAAGCATATGTGTGTTCATGATACAGTTCTTTCAATTTTGTTGTATGTGTGAAAATTTCATCATGAAATATTTAGAGAAAATCTTCAGAAGGTAAAACAAAACAAAACAAAAAACCCATCTGTGCACTGGCCCCAAGTTTGAGTAGTTGGGTCTATATCCCTCTCCCTTAATCCTCAAATCAGACCCATGAGGCAGGTATTATACCCATTTAACAGATGGAAATAATTTGAGTCTCAGAGAAGAGGAGTGGCTGGCCCAAGGTCACACAGTGAGTCGGGGGTTCAGTAGGGTTTGAACCTGGGTCACCCTAATGCTGAGTCCAATTCTGGGCACCTCCTGTCTGCCCAGACCATCTGGAATGGGCAGTGCCTGCCTCAGAGCTGGAAACCAGATGCATCTGGGGATGCTTCCAGTTCCCTCATCTGGGGGCCTTGCTGGGGTCTCCAGGAATGTGCCCAGATCAGGGGCTGATAAACCCCAGCTCATGTGACACCATCCGGGGCTGAGCAGAGCTCTTGGAATTAGCCACAAACCGCAAACCCTTGTGGTTGTGGGGCTCATTGCCCAATTCACAGGACAAATCTGAATTCCGGTCTCTCGTAATTACATGGTGTTTCCCTCTGTGGGTCCAGGCGCAGACTGTGGCTGCTATATAAGGCCGGCCTATGATGAGACTCAGACAAAAGCAGAGGGCCCGGTGAAAGGGACCTCTCAGGACTGAGCTGCGGGGAACTCCTGGGGGTAAGGAGGAGCCCCTTCTTTGTGCAGTGTCTGGGCCAGCAGGGAGGTGGAGGACTGGGAGCTAATGAGGAGAGAGCCTCAGACTGGAGACCTGCCAGGGTGATCCCTTTCTGAGTGCAGGTGTCTTGCCTGTAACATGGGCCTAGTCAGGAGAACCTCTTGGGGATCAACAAAAAGGCATGAGTTACACCAGTTATACATATGAGCAAAGCTGCACTCATCTTTCCTAGGGATGCTGGGTACCAGGGACCTTTGCTACCTCCCTGAGACTTCTCAGCTGTTTGCTGATGTCAGAGATCCCTCCACAGGTGCCCATCTTTTTAACTGAAGGGGATGATCTCTCTTTGAACACAGAGCTGTCTGAGCAGTGGGGTTGGGGTGAGATGAGGAAGCCAGAAAAAGCATATTAATTCTTCATATTCTAGTATCAACAAGTGCCTCAAATACTCTCCTGGGAGTAGATGGGAGTGGGGAAAGAACTCGGGGACTTTGTAAACTTCAAGAGAAGTGGGACAAGGAAAAGAGAAGAGGGTGCATCAGCAGAGGAGGCCAAAGCCAACAACTTCAGTTTGGCTCAGGTGGGAGGCCATGTCCTGCGTTGATTCTCCGAGGCTGGTGAATGGGTAGCCTGGGCTGATGGAGTGAGAGAAGTGGTCAAGGGCATAGAGGCAGCAAAAAGAAGTTTCCTGGAGGTCGGTCAGCTCATCCCAAAATGCATGCTTCACCCCTCCAATTTTACAACACTCCCCACCCACTTCTTGGAGGTCTGAAGTAATAGTCCCAAAAGAGTAACAATAGCTGTTGTTTATTGAGTGCCTACTCTGCACTAGTTGTGATGTGTTTGTGATTAGGAAGCAAAGGTTCAAAATGGTAAGGTCTCTTGCCTAAGGATTAGAACCCAAACAGCTCTGATCCAGAGCCCTTAATCTTAACAATATGGTATAGAACTGACTCCTCCCCAAAAGAGGAGTTCACTGGCTGGTTGGGCGTATGGAAGCGTGGCTAGATGGATGTGTTGATGAGTGGATGGACTGATGGATGGATGGATGGATGGATGGATGGATGGATGGATGGATGGATGGATGGATGGATGGATGGATGGATGGATGGATGGATGGATGGATGGATGGATGGATGGATGGATGGATGGATGGATGGATGGATGGATGGATGGATGGATGGATGGATGGATGGATGGATGGATGGATGGATGGATGGATGGATGGATGGATGGATGGATGGATGGATGGATGGATGTGGATGGATGGATGGATGGATGGATGGATGGATGGATGGATGGATGGATGGATGGATGGATGGATGGATGGATGGATGGATGGATGGATGGATGGATGGATGGATGGATGGATGGATGGATGGATGGATGGATGGATGGATGGATGGATGGATGGATGGATGGATGGATGGATGGATGGATGGATGGATGGATGGATGGATGGATGGATGGATGGATGGATGGATGGATGGATGGATGGGTGGACGGATGGATGAATGAATGAATGAGTAGGAGGGGGAGAATGAGTAGATGAGTAGGTGGATGGTGGGTGGGCAAATAGCTGGGTAGTTGCTGGAGAGCTTTTCCCACAGCCTCTCTGCTACCAGTTTGCTATTTTTGTTGGGATCCCCATTATGCCTCTCTTTGAGCCTCAATTTGTAAATCCCACCTTGGGAGATAATCAGACATCCATGCTCTGGGACGGTTTGGTTAATGGGCCTGCTTTGTGTCATTAGATTCATTTCAGTTTGAAAGAATTCAAAAGGTGGTATCAGGAATTCTGGACCCTGCCCCACCATGCGACCTTGGTCAGTTTCCTCTATCTCTAGGTCTCAGGGTCCTGATATGGCTCGTGGCTGAGGATGCCTAGCTCCACCTGCTAGCTGGTGTGGTGACACCTGGCCACCACCGTGTAACTCAGGGTCTCCTCGGCAGGGAAGCAGTTCCAGCATGTGGACGGCATGGTGTGTGGCTGCTCTGTCTGTGGTGGCTGTGTGTGGCACCCGCCAAGAGACAAACACAGTCCTCAGGGTTACCAAAGACGTGCTGAGCAATGGTGAGTACAGCCCCGAAGGCAACTGGGGGGTAACAGGGGATGGGGAGGGCAAGCTGGCCAGCTCTGAAGTACCCAAGAACACACCTCCTACTGGCAGATTCCACATCAGGCGGCTGATGACATCTCCTCTCTGGGCCTTAATTTCCCCTTTTTCTTTTGGTTACCATTTCCTGGGCACCTACTAAGTTCCGGGCACCATGCTGGGGACGTTATGCTCACTCTCTTGAGGCAGTAGAGAGCAGTGATTACGTACTTGGGCCCTAGAGTCAGTCTTTCTGGGGTTCAAATTCTGACTATATGACCTTAAGTCCATGACTTGAGTTCTCTGAGCCTCAATTTCCTCCTCTGTAAAGTGAGCGTAATTATGATTCGCATCTCAGAGGACTGATAAGAGAATTAAACAAAATGGCCTTTTGAAAACTTAGCACAGTTCCTGGCCCTCAGAGCAGAAGCTATAATTATTCCTGCCTTCAATTTTTAGGACCTTCCTTTTGTCATCTAGCAAATGAGGACATTTGCCCCAATTCCCATCCAAGGCTGTGATGAGAATAAAGACAGATTATTCCCTTTCTGAGTGGTCTCTGAGTACCTTATAGGCCTCAATTTCTTTATCACCAGATGAGGATGATTGTCCTAGGAATCAGTTGAGATAGTGCATGAGGAAGCAGATTTTTAAAAAACTGTAATGTATGGAGCACTTGGAGGGAGGGCGATGAAGAAAATCCATCAAGGTTTGGCTGAATGATGTTGACATCTAGTTGAGGTGAGACCAGGTAAAAATCCCAGCAGATCATGAGCTCACCAGGACATCAGGGCTGGGTGGGCCTGGAGGAGTCTTCCTGTTCCACCTGGGAGATGTAAGGCACGGAGAGCCAAGCCGCGCTCCGAGGTGGTGCCCGAGGGCTGGAGGTGGAAGAATGAGGAAGCCCTGACTGGTTCCTTGTCTCTCCGCAGCCATCTCAGGCACCCTGAAGCAGAGTGATGCTCTCCACTCGGCCCTGAGGGAGGTGCCCATGGGTAAAGCTGGTGGTGATGGTGGTGGGCCTCTCCTGGGGGGTCTGCTTGGTGGAAGTGGAAGTGGAGGTGGTGGGGGAGGTGGTCTTCTGGGAGGCCTGCTTGGTGGTGGGGGTGGAGGGGGTGGTGGTGACCTGTTGGGTGGTGGCTTACTGGGTGGCAGTGGCGGGGGGCTGCTGGGTGGTAGTGGCGGGGGGCTGCTGGGTGGTAGTGGCGGGGGGCTGCTGGGTGGTAGTGGCGGGGGGCTGCTGGGTGGTAGTGGCGGGGGGCTGCTGGGTGGTAGTGGCGGGGGGCTGCTGGGTGGTAGTGGCGGGGGGCTGCTGGGTGGTAGTGGCGGGGGGCTGCTGGGTGGTAGTGGCGGGGGGCTGCTGGGTGGTAGTGGCGGGGGGCTGCTGGGTGGTAGTGGCGGGGGGCTGCTGGGTGGTAGTGGCGGGGGGCTGCTGGGTGGTAGTGGCGGGGGGCTGCTGGGTGGTAGTGGCGGGGGGCTGCTGGGTGGTAGTGGCGGGGGGCTGCTGGGTGGTAGTGGCGGGGGGCTGCTGGGTGGTAGTGGCGGGGGGCTGCTGGGTGGTAGTGGCGGGGGGCTGCTGGGTGGCAGTGGTGGTGGGCTGCTGGGCAGCGGTGGTGGTGGTCTTTTGGGGGGTGGCCGACACCGTTATGATGACTACAGACAAATTAAATTATCCCGAGGTGTTGGTGGTGTTCCCTACAATGACTTCCATGTCCGAGACCCTCCCCCTAAATATACCAATGGCAAACAGCTTGGTGGTAATTACATGTATGGTCACATCAAGACCAACGAAAACACTGCTCAGCTGGGGGGCAAATACCGATATGGTGAAATCCTTGAACCCGACGGAAGCATCAGGAACTTCCGAAATGGCAACTATCGCAGTGCCGAGAATGCATATGGCGGCCACAGGGGCGACAGGCAATACAGGTCAGCTGAAGTTGTGGCAGCCACGGGCAGGCTTCACCGGCGAGAGCTGCGGCCCGGAGAAATCCCACCTGGTGTAGCCACCGGGGCGCTGGGCCCAGGCGGTTTGCTGGGCACTGGCGGCATGCTGGCAACTGATGGCATCCTGTCAGGCCAAGGTGGCCTGCTCGGTGGAGGTGGTCTCCTTGGTGACGGAGGACTTCTCGGAGGAGGGGGTGTCCTGGGCGTGCTCGGCGAGGGCGGCATCCTCAGTACCGTGCAAGGCATCACGGGGTAAGGAGGGGCCAGGCTCTCTCCTCTGATGAACCTACAAAAGGGGTGATCACCCCCAGAGGCTGGGGTTGGGGGTGGGATGGTCTTCAGAGACCCATACACTTCAGGTTTGGCCTTAGGATTGGACATTCTGAGGGTCCCAAGTTACAAGGTTTGGGATCTTGGCATGAAACAGGCCTGAGTTTGATACCCAGCTCAACCTTTTATATTTGTGTGTGACTTTGGGCCATTCTTTTCAACTCTCTGATTCTTAGTTTTCCTCATCTGTAGAACGGTCATAGTAATATTGTTTAAGTGGGAAAAGCCCAAGAATTTAAAATTAGACACACATATTATAATGTTAACTATGCCCAGCCTCCTCTTCATAGTTGTTATTTAATTCAACACATATTGAGAGCTCCTACTATGTGTGTGACATTGTGTTGGCACTGGGGACATGACCCAATGGTTGGCCAAGAAAAGACACATCCCTTGTCCTCCTGGGCTTGCAGGCAGATGGAGGACATGGGCATTGATAAAGGAACCAGAAAATAGTCACCCAGTTACAACAGTGGCAAGAAGTTCATGGAGAGATGAGAACATGTGTAATGGGGGAGCTCGCCTGCCTGCGGAGGTCAGGGGAGGCTTCCTGGAGGAAGAGGACCTTGAGCTGAAATCTGAGGGAACCAGATTACACAAGGGAAGCAGGCAAAGAGCGGCAGGGTCAAGCAGGAGAAATGGTATCCTGATGTGGAAAAGACTGGAAGGAAGTACACGGACATGCACACCAGGGGTCTCTGGGTGGCAGGACTGTGGGTCGTGGCATTTTTTGCCTTTAACTCCTTTGTGTTTTCCAAGTGCTGTCCACGAAACTCAGATCTCTTTAGAGTCAGGAGGAACAGATGGGGGCAGGGAAGGAGTTGTGAGGGAGGGCACTCCCGGGTAGGTGGGTGGCAATGCAGGTGGCCAGCCATCTCACTGCTCGCCATTCTGTGCAGGCTGCGCATCGTGGAGCTGACCCTCCCTCGGGTGTCCGTGCGGCTCCTGCCTGGCGTGGGCGTCTACCTGAGCTTATACACCCGAGTGGCCATCAATGGGAAGAGGTGTGTTCCCTCAGTCCTGGAGGGGTCTCCACTACCCTATGTCCTTACTGCCCCTCTCCACCCAAGCTCTGTATCCATAATGCAGGGACTAGGAAGACCTCACATGCTGTGAGGCTATCTCATGATTCCGGTCAGCCGTGAAGGCATTCTTAGCCATGAAGGTGGCTAGGAGCTGGGAGGCTGGAGTCAGGTGACAGCCTGGGTTCGAATCCTGACTGTCTTATAAGCTGCGTCACCTTGGGTCATTCACCTAATGTCACTGAACCTTAGTGTCTTTGCTGGCAATGGGACAATAAGACCCCCTCCTTTTCCAGGGGCCGTGGCCATAAGTGAGGGAAGGCAAGCAAAAGTCCTGCCTGAATAGTGCCTGCCGTGTAGCAGTGCTCATTAGAGGACCTCAGAGGGGGACTTTTGCATTGATTATCTCCAGGGGATGAGGTCACGTCTACAAGGCTAGGTGACTGGATGGCCACCTTGGAAACCAGAATTCTACGGAGCCCTGTTCCCAGCCTTTGAAGCTCTCATTGGCTGAGGGGGGAGAGAGATTTGCTCACGGATGACTCGAGAGATCAGGGAAGCCTTCTGGTTTGGGACCCCGGAGATGAGCAAGGGGCCTAATAGATGGCAGGAGAAGCAGGGAAAAAAGCCTGGGGCAGGAGGTGCTGGGCAGGGGAAGGGCGAGCTCCTGGTGGCTGGGGCATGACCCACTGTCTCCCTGGCTCCCTGGCCTCCTCTAGTCTTGTCGGCCTCCTGGACATTGCAGTGGAAGTGAACATCACAGCCAAGGTCCGGCTGACCATGGACCGCACGGGTTATCCTCGGCTGGTGATCGAGCGATGTGACACCCTTCTGGGGGGCATCAAAGTCAAGCTGCTGCGAGGGTAAGTACCAGCAGGCAGCGAAGTGCTTTGGGGGCTGCTGAAGTGGCACCCTCACCTACCTATGGACACGGTGGGCAGAGCGGGGATGCTGCTCCAGCAGTGAGGACTCACATGGAGCCACTGCGCTCTAATCTCTGGCCCTGGTCCGGCACGTGCTTGATGGGAATTCAGAGACTGTGCCTTTGAAGCCACGATGTGGGCTTCAGCCAACCTGGAGAATAGCCATGCCACAGAGCTGGAGCTTTGAAACGGCCTCGATCCACAGGGTCAGGAGCATACCTGAGGTTTAAATCTCAGCTCCACTCTTCTTTGCTGTGTGATGTTAGGTAACTCTGTTGCCCTCTCTGAGCTCCAGTTTCTTCATCTGTGAAATGGGGAGGAGCATACCTGAGGTTTAAATCTCAGCTCCACTCTTCTTTGCTGTGTGATGTTAGGTAACTGTTGCCCTCTCTGAGCTCCAGTTTCTTCATCTGTGAAATGGGGTTAATTCTTTTTCCTTTGGAAATTGAGATAATAAGAGTAAAACACTTAGTACAGAATCTGGCACATTCTAAGGGTTGATGAATATGTCTAACAGGGGTTATGTGTCCCCTGGGGCCCAAATCACAAGGGAATTTCCCAGCTGATTCTATCCAATTCAACCCTGGCCGGGGGTGAGGTTTTTCTATTTCACCCTCCCCACAAAGTGGCCAAGGCCTCACACTCTGTCTTAAAAGCTTTTAAGTGTCCATGTATTGGCCTGCACGCTGTCCCCAGTTGGTGGTCTTGGATGAGGGCACATTCAGGACAGCTCGAAGCAGAGTCCCCTTCCCTTCACTCCCTGGCCCTCCCATGGCAGATCCTTCCTTGGCCTCTCTCTTCAAGGCCTCTGTTCCCCTCTCCTTATGTTCCTGTCTTAACAATCCATTGGCCCAATCCCCCAGCCCTTCTCTTATCTAGAATTTAGAAGCAGAAAGACTCATTTTGCAACTTGAACACAAAACTCTCTGACTTTTCTGGGCTTCTCTGAGTCTTGGTTTCTGCTTCAGGGTGGACGGAGGCAGAGAAAATTGGCCCCTGGGTGAGGAGAGGAGAGAGAGGAAAACAAATAGAAACCTCACAGATTTTTACATTCACATTTTCAGTAGGGATAGTATTTGGCAATATATGGCTTGAAAACATAAAATGACAAAAAGGCACAGAACGAAGAGCCTCCCTCTTTCCCTGTCTCCTCCCTGCCCCCTTCCCACCAAGCTCGCCGTGGTAGTCATTTCTCGAGTCTCCTTCCAACTCCTTTGTACAAATGAAGCAAACATCAACGTAGATTCTCATTTTCACCTACCTTTAATACAAACGGGCACATGCTATAAACACTGTTTTGCACTCGGCTGTTCACATACTCCATTGGGAGAATTTTGTGTACCCAAACATTGGGAGCTTCCTTGTTTAACTTTGTACAGCTGCGTAATATTCCATTGTCTGCATAAACCAGCATTTGTTTGCGCTGCCCCCTATTGCTGAACATTGCAATTTGTCTAGTCTGATCTGACAAATAAGGCTACAATGAATAATCTTTTACACACGTCATTTCACAGGTGGGTCATTGTATCTGTCGGATAATTTCCCAGAAAGGGAAAAGCGTCTGTGCCCTGAACATACATAAAGTCAAACTGTCCCCTTGACATACATGCGCACACAAGCATGCACACATACCCATGCACGTGCATTCTTAAGGGTCTTATCATCTGAGGAGAGGCAGAAGCAGGGTAAGCCCCCGGAAGGTGAATCCACTTAAAAAGGGAGTCAAAGTGCATTGGTTGCTTTGGGAGAAACATTCTAATTAGGGCTTTATCTCAAGAAGTTCCTTACTTTGTCAAACTGGCACAGCCCTGGACCATCAGCAAGGACCTCAGGAGGGGGACTGAGCAGTGTCCAGAGGCGGTGGAGGGGAGTAGTTTTTTATAAAGGTCAAGCAGTCAAGGGACACTTCTGTGTTAGGATGGTCCTGCTTTCCTCATGTTCTTGTCACCACAGGGTGCTGGAAACAAATCCCTGGAGTGCAAGTCTATCTGTCTGTCCATCCATTTTCCTCCTTACCATTAGGAGGGTTAGTTGAGAGCTGGGTGATGCACTTAGAACTCACTCCAGTCACTTCTCTGAAGCTCAGTTTCCTTGTCTGCAAAATGGATCACATTTTCCAATCATTTGAGCACCCACAATCTGTCCTCTGTTGTGGACCACACGAGCACATTTTATTGGCTAGTATTTCTCCTTCCCTCCTTTCCATGAACACTTATTGAGCAACTACAATGTGCCAGATACTGAGTTAGGCACATAGATGAAGAAATATGTTCATTTTCCCTTTGGGAAGGTAACGCAAAGCTGCAGCAAACAGCCCATCAGAGGGTCAGATGAGCAGGAGGGAATGACTTTTACAGTTACAAATCAGGAACATTCCAGTCTAGGCCTGGCCCATTGTAGAGCTCAAGAAGTTTCTGATTGTTGAATGAATGAATGAAAGAAAAGCTAATTCGCTTGGTAGCCTGTCCAGTCAGTCCTGGGTGAATGTATTCTGTCCTTCCAGCTTTCAGAATGATTTTGCAGCACTGAAACGCTCTCACTGTTAAGAGCCTGGGCTGGGGACCCCCAGTGTGCACCCCCGCCCCCCATGGCTGTGAGTCTTGGCTTCCTCCTGCCCCTTTCTCCTTAGGCTTCTCCCCAACCTCGTAGACAACTTAGTGAACCGAGTCCTGGCCAACGTTCTCCCTGACGTGGTAAGAAGCTGTCCTGGGATGGGGGAGAAAGGAGCACAGGCTTTCCCGTCTGGCCTCCATCCCTGGGGGTGTGCAAGTGACCCAGATGGATGAAAGGAGCCAGGGGCCTGGGGCCTGCTCTGGGGTCTGGGAAGGACCCTGAGGAGCATGGAGGGACAGATGAATAAAGGGACAAGGAGGGGGCGGAGCTTGAGACTCACACTGTTTTGGGTTTGCATCCCAGCACGGGCACTTTCTAGCTCTGTGACAAGTTGCACCACGTCTGAGTCTCAGTTTTCCCATCTGTAAATTGGGGATTAAGAGAGAGCCTTCCCCACAGGGCTGTGGTGAGGACAGAGCCTAGCACAGAACAAGCAATCAGTAAGCATTAGGTACCAGGATTATTATCAGTCCACACCCTGCCCCGCCTCCCCACAGCGTCACCAGAATGTCATGCCATTTCTCCCCTACAGCTCTGCCCCATCGTGGACGTGGTACTGGGTCTTGTCAATGACCAGCTGGGTCTCGTGGACTGTAAGTCCTTCCTGCCTTGCTTCATTTGGCTGACATCTGCTAGTGCTTGCTCTGGGCCTAGCCCTGGGGAGGGCACTGGGGACAGTAATGTCCAGAGGAGGGCCTCATGTGATGGGGGTGACAGACCCACCCACAAGCCTTTGAAGTGTGGTATGGCTGATGCCATGAAAGGGGGCCACCTGGCCTTTCTTCTTGACCCCAAACATCCCCCATCCCAGAGGGAGGAGCTTCGCACCTGGATCTAGAAGGCTGTGGCCCTGGACTGGGAGCCAGGAAGCTGGGTTTGAGCCCTGGCTCTGCCCTGGTAGCTGTGTGGACTTGGAAAGACTCCCAGTTTCCTCATCTCTAAAATGAAGGGGTTGGCTTCAACTCACAGAGGGACTGGAGAGTGCATAGCAGGAGACACCACAGAGACTGAACAAGTCCTCAGATCCAGGATCCAACACCACCTTCGATCCTGGATTTCTTTTTTTTTTTTTTGTCTTTTTCCGTGTCCGGCAACGGATCGCAACCCTCAGTGTTGCCCCCGTACCAGACCGGGACCGGCAACGGGATCGCAACCCTCGGTGTTGCCCTCGTGCCTCGCTCAGCCAGTGAGCGGGAACCGGTCTGTATGTGGGATCCGAACCCTCGGCGGGAGCGCCTCCGCGCTTCCCAAGCGGCGCACTAGCGCAGTGCGCCACCGGGCCGGCCCCTTGATCCTGGATTTCTGAGTGAACAACATTCCTGAAAGTGAGCCTGCCCCACATGGTTGTTTAGTTCATGCACTGCACAATTCCAGAGACCTCCTTCCACATAGACTACAGTGTAATGGCAGCACCTCAAGTTGTGCAGTGCGTAGCCTCTACAGCATGCAGGGCAGCCTCTCTGATAGTGCTCCCATTTCTCTGGGACTCCAGGCAATTTGAGAATGGCCTTCCCAGAGAGGTAAAACTCTTTCTCTTTTATGGCCAGAGACAAGGAAGAAAGAGCCCAGAAGGTGGGGCTGTTCATTGCATGCAGTTAAGAAAATACCAGATCCAACTACCACATTTTAGAACCACAGCACTTCACAGTTAACAAAGCTCATCAACATCCAGGATATCATTGCAGCCCTCCCCTGTCCCCGCCACCAAATGTAGTTCAAAAGTGTAAATTACACCCATTTTACAGAGGAGGAAACAGGTTCATATAGATGAATTGACTTGCCAGAGATCCCACAGCAAGGAAGAGGCAGAGCTGAGATTCCAATCTAGAACTTGTGGTCTTTCCGTGGTATCTGGAACTGAAGTCTGGGCTTTACTCTCCACTCCCAGCCATAGGCCACAAGGTGGGAGGGCATCTGGATGGGTGAGGGAGACCTCCCTGTGACCTCCACCTTTGCCTGCAGCTTTGATTCCTCTGGGAATATTGGGAAGTGTTCAATACACCTTCTCCAGCCTTCCACTTGTAACCGGGGAATTTCTGGAGCTGGACCTCAATGTAAGTGCCTGGGTTTCAGGGCAAAGGGAAGTGGTCTGTCTCCCGAAAGGCAGGGGTGTTAGCGAGGGTTCCCCACACCTTCTCCAGCCTTCCACTTGTAACCGGGGAATTTCTGGAGCTGGACCTCAATGTAAGTACCTGGGTTTCAGGGCAAAGGGAAGTGGTCTGTCTCCCGAAAGGCAGGGGTGTTAGCGAGGGTTCCCTGAGGCTTCTGCTGAATGCCTGGGAATCAGCATTTGAACAGGACCCTTTTCTGATTAGATGAAGAGCTTCTAAGAGCCGTGTTAGGAAACATAATCATAGCCGACACTTATCAAAAGCTTACTGTGTGCCAGGCACATTCTAAATGCCTTATGTGGATTGACAGCCTATCCTCATAGCGACCATATGAGGGAGGCACTCTTATTGAGGAAACTGAGGCACAGAGCAGTTAAACCACTTGCCCAACATCATAGAGCTAATAAATGTGGACCCGGGATCTGGACCCAGACCATCTATGTCCTAGAGCTGCTGCTATGGCCTTGGGTTTGCTGGAGGAAGAAATCTGGCCAGTGGTGTGTTAGTAAGCATTTAACAGCCACTGTCCATGATTTTTTTTTTAAAGTTGTGATCTGTAGCATTTGTTGATTTCCATGGTATAAATACTCTCATCATGGTCAATTTCAAGTTACCAACGTGACATCACTGAATACGGAGTTGTGAAGAGATGCGTGGAATCAGATCTTGTGAGCTGGTATGAGCTGGCTTCTCCAGCATGCCACTGACTCTGACCCCTAACTGTGCATGGGACACACACACATATGTACATTCCCTAGTCTGCTTGGACATGGATGCCTCTCACTTGCTCCATCAGATGCAGAGATACAGGTGCACATCTGTGCTCCCATGTAAAGAGACACACCTGTGCACACATCTATAGGTACACCTAATGTGTTTGTAAACACACATCCATCCAGCTCTGGGCTGCATGCTTGAGGTACAGTGGTGAACAAGACAAAGTCCCTGCCCTGATGGAGATTATAATCTACTGGAGGGGGCAGGCCATAAAGAATCACTGAAACAAATATGAGCACTGTGATAGAGGGTCCAAGGCTGTCAGAGCCCAAAGTAGGGAGTATGATATATCCAGGGAGGTTGAGGAGGGCTTCCTGGAGGAGGTGACACGAGCTGAGACCAGCCAGTTGAGTGGGTCATACCAAGAGACGAGTGTGGGGGAGGGAACAGCCTGTGGGAAGGCCCCATAGTGGGGGTGGTGAGAAGGTGGGGGACTGACAAGGCCCTGGTGGCTGTTCTGCAGAGGGAGGGAGAGGGGAAGGTTGCTCCAGATGAGGTTGGAGAGGTCCCCTGGGGCAGAGCACATGGCACCTTGTAGGCCATGGAGGAGCCTGGTCTTTAGAGAGTAGATATGCCAATGCGTATTGTGCAGATGCACAGACATCTTAATTCCTTACAGCAGGGCTCAGGTTGGAGAGAATCTACGTCATATACAATGGTTATATATACTTATGAGTGATCATAAAGCAGGGACTTCAAGAGATGCCATTCCATCACATGCTGAAAAAGACTTGGGGCCATAAATACAAGAGTCACTCAGACTCAGTGGGTGTAATCAGGAAGGCTGCCTGGAGGCAGAGTCAGGGCCTCACTCCAGCCTTCAGCCTCTCTCTTCTCATCTTCTCTCAGTACCCCTCCCACGACCCCTTTGCTCTCTTCTCTCCAGACCCTGGTTGGGGAGGCTGGAGGAGATCTCATTGACTATCCTCTGGGGCGGCCAGAGATGGCTTCCAAGCAAAAGATGCCAGTATTGCCTCCCATGGGTGACAACACCAACTCCCAGCTGGCCATTTCTGCCAACTTCCTGGGCTCAGTGCTGACTCTCCTGCAGAAGCAAGGGGCACTGGACATTGACATCACCAATGGCATGGTGAGTCGTGACCCGTGCAGGGGTTGGGGAGGGCTGGGCGGCAAACAGCTGCTTGATGATCCTTTTCAGTCCTCGTGGACTCAGGAAATTTCCTCTAAAGGGAGAACGAGAGACAGTCCACCCCTTGACCCATCCCCAGTTTATCATGTGCATCAATTATGTCAGTGCTTACCAAAGCTCAGCACTTGGGGAGGTTTCACGTGGTCGGTAGATGTGGCATTCATTAAGCAACATCAAATCACATGACGAGAAAGTTGCTCCCTGTTCAATTCTATTTAATTTTATTTCAATCCTTTCTAAAAAGCATAACATATATTCACATATATGTACCTCATTATAAGAGTTCAGAATCCTTTCATTTGGTGAACATTGATGCGTAAGGAACAAAAGATACCTAAGAACAAAATACCACCCTTAGATATGCTACATTCACATATATGTACCTCATTATAAGAGTTCAGAATCCTTTCATTTGGTGAACATTGATGCATAAGGAACAAAAGATACCTAAGAACAAAATACCACCCTTAGATATGCTCTTGGGTGCATGTGGCTTACAGGGGGAGAGTCAGATCTTTGGAGCAGACACACATGACTCAGCAGGTCCCAGCTGTATTACCTTAGACAAGATTCCTCTCTTTGAGCCTCAATTTTCTCATGTGGAAAACGGGTTAACAATGCTCACCTCACAGGATGATGGCTGCGGACCTGGAATCTGAATCCAGGTGATAGGCAGGCATTTGATAAATTTTAGCTAGTATTATTGGCTTTTTTATTTTATTTTATTTTTGTGGCTGGCCAGTATGGGGATCTGAACCCTTGACCTTGGTGTTATACCACCACGCTCTAACCAACTGAGCTAATCGGCTGGGCCTTAATGTTGTTAATAATTACAAATTCTTTAAAAAAAAATTTAAAAAGAGCAAATGTGCTCTTGTCTGAATAGTGGCCATGTACGGTTGGAACAATGGCCTTTCTGATCCTGCTTCCGGAGCCATTTCGGGTTCCAGGCCCATTACCTTGCACCTGGCAGGCAAGAGCTTCGTATGTAGTAAGTGTTACACAGGTGTGAGGGACGGCTGTAATCTGCAGCCATCTGAGATATTTTCCCTCCCTCTTCCACCCGCCCTGTCTAGTTCTGGGTGGAAACCAAAGGAGGCAGGAGAGGAGGGGGCCACCGGGGGTGGGGGAGGCCAAACGTAGTGAAAGGTCACTATCACCCTCATGTGGTTGAAAGCTGAATGGCAGAAGCGCCATTATCTAATGTCATAAATGGTGGCAGCTCCACCAGGCAGGTGGCCCCCTTAATCAACTGGACCTTTTATTTGTCGGACCACTGCCCTTTTCAGCTCAGATTCAATTTAAATGGACTTCTTTTTTTTTTTTTCACCATGACCAAGTAAAAATATTTTATATCTCTTGTTTTCTATTAATTACAAAATTACAGAAAACTTCAGGACAAAAGAAAGTAAGGGAATTATGGAAAAGTGGAAACTCCAGGACACATTCAATTTAAGTTAAAATAAGAATGATTCATGTAAATGGACTTCTTTTATTATTCCTTTTAAAAGTAGCTTTGTGGTTTTGCCCATATATCTATGCTCATTTAACATACTTAAGAATAGCATTCCTTCAAGTATATTTTATGTAAATCAGTTATTTAGTAAATATAGCAAACTGGTCATTTTGTGAATTGTCCCATTAATAAATTACCTTTGGGGAATCTGTCTGCAGCAAACAGGCTGAATTCCCTCCAGCAAATCGCCAGCAAGTCCGGGCAGACGGGGTAGCCTGTGTCTTGCTTTGGGACTTCACTGCGAGACACCTCTAGGCACGGACTTTCTCATTCCAGGATGGATGTCCAGAGGCAGTGGGAGGGGAACAAAGTCACACAGCCCTGGGCTGGAATCTCAACTCTCCTGCTGGCCTTGGACAATTTGCTTGACATTTTGTCTGAGCCTCAGTTCTCTGGTCTGTAACATGGAGGAAAAAAATACCCCCTAGGATTGTTATGATGACTGAATGAAACTAAGAATGTCCATTCAGCACCTGGCCCAGTGCCCTCCGGAGACCCCACTTCACTCAGTACCAGGTTTTGAGCATTTCCACATGTTAGGCATTGAGCTCAAATTTTGCTCACATTATCACGTTTAATTCTCACAATAACCCCATGCAAGAGCTAGGAGGCGACAGCCCCTTGCCCAAATCTCACAGTGGGTTGGTGGCTTTGCCTGTAGTTTGTAGGACTCAAGCAGTGTTGCTGGATCTGAAGGTACCCAGCGTGAGACCCCCAGATCTGTGTTTAGAGGTTGGCTGACGACTCCCTTGAGCACCCCCTACCAAGGGCCCTGCCCACCTGGCCTGGTGCCTGCCCACAGGTGTTCCAGCAGTACCCCGAGTCCCACCCACTCACCATCAGGATCCAGGTGCCAAACCCACCATCAGTGATGCTGCAGAAGGACAAGGCGCTGGTGAAGGTGTTAGCAACTGCTGAGGTCATGGTCTCCCAGCCCAACGACGTGGAGACCACTATCTGCCTCATTGACGTGGTGAGTGTCTGGGGGTGCAAGTGACCCCATCTGGGCCTCAAGACAGAGCCATGGGGTCTCTTGGAGCTTGCAGATGTCTTCAAATCCCCACAGTCCCCACCACAGTGACTACGAGCCCAGATTTGGGGCCAGAGGATCTTGTTCAAATCCAGCCTTTATCGTTTCTAGCTGCAGGACCTTGGGCAAGTCACTGCCCGTCTCTGGGCCTGGTTTTCTCCTCTGCCCCATGGAGATGGCAGCAGTGCATCAATAAGATGCTCGGGGCAGTACCTGACATACCATAAAGGCTTCAAAGTTGTTGGCTGTCATTATTCTCACAGGTTGTATGCCACAGTGCATGGCAAAGTAGGCCTTGGTCGTTCATCCAGCACCTACGATGTGTTATGCTTTCTATTAGATGCTAGGGAAAGGGGAAACACGACAGATGGTTCCTGCTCTATTGTCCCTCACACCTAACAGGGGGCAGATACAAATACAATAGTTTCCACAATTAGTTTATAGAGAGGAGTTCTCTTAAAATACAAATCATGTTACTCTCCTGCTTTCTTTCAATACTAAAATAAAAGTCAATCTCCTAACAATGGCCCACAAAGTCCTTCAAGATTATCCCCTGGTCACCTCTCAGCTCTTCGATGCTCCTCCAATATCTGTCAGGCATGGTCTGATCTCAGGGCCTTTGCACATGCCATTCCCTCTGCCTAAAATGCTTTTCCCCCAGATATCTGCATGGCTCAACCCCTTACTTCCTTTAGGTTTCTCACCTCCTCAGAGAGACCTTCCCAGATCACCTGTCCAAATGTCTTTACCCCTCCTGACTCTCTCTCTCTCTTTCTCTCTGTCTTCCTTGCTACACTTGCACATAGCCTTACCCTGACCTTATAAAATGTATTTGTTAATTTATTGCTGGGCAGAGACTCTGTCTTATTCACTGTTGGAGCCCTAGAGTTTAGCATAGGGCCCAGCACAATGTAGGTGCTCGGTAAACATTTGTCAAAGGAATGTGTTGTGTTAAGTGCTATTTCCTCCTCTGTGGTTAAGGGTCCCGACTCTGTCTTATTCACTGTTGGAGCCCTAGAGTTTAGCATAGGGCCCAGCACAATGTAGGTTCTCGGTAAACATTTGTCAAAGGAATGTGTTGTGTTAAGTGCTATTTCCTCCTCTGTGGTTAAGGGTCCCGACTCAGACACTTGGGGCTCTTGTCCCCTCTGCTGTCTTCATAGTTCCTCTCACTCTCGGGGCTGGAGACCAAACGAGCCACCTCTAGTTGGGAGGTGTGTGTTCTTGGCTGGAGCGTGCCAAGCCGCAGTGTGGTGGGGCTTCCTTTTGGGGCATCATCAGATGAGAGACTAAAAGGGCCAGTTCTCACCCAGGAGTGGGAATGGCTTCCCCTATTCTGTCCCTCATTGATCAATCTACTGTGTGGAGATTTTCCATCAACAGCTCAGAATCCTTCCCTGACTCCCCATTGTCCCAGGGGTGTGACCCTGACCCTCCCCAGCCCACTGTTCTGCCTTGTCTGTCCCCATTCCACTGCAGCCTCGTGAGTCCCCTCACCTCCTTGCTCTCTGGCCTCCTCTCTACCCCCAATGCCAACCTCTTTCCTGCCTCAGGGCCTTTGCACGTGCCCTCCCCCTGCCTGGATTACTCTCCTACCTTCTTTTTCATCTAGCCAAAGCCTACATATCCTTCAGTCCTCAGGATAAACACCGTTTCTTCAGGGTGATTTCCCAGCTTAGGTCCTGCCAGTGCACCCAGAGCCCCCAGATCTTCTCCATCATGCCAATCATTGTTGTTATTGTTACGACTAACAACATTACCAGAGTTTTGGGGGAGCTTTTTGTTTGTTTGTTTTAATAAGGCCAATGTTTTATTTTATTTTATTTTATTTGTTTATTGTGGGTGGGGGGCAGAGGAGCAAAGAGGAATTTTCCTACACCAAGGCTTCTGCTTGAAGAGGGGGATGAGTCCAGACCATTTATGCCTGTCCTGGGGCAGCGATGATCGGCAGTGATGATGCCCAAGCCCACCTGGCGTGGCTCATCTAAAGCAAGTTCCGTAGGCTGGAAGCCAATCCTACCCCCTTCTGAGACATCTCAGAGAAATTGGTAACCCCCACCCCCATGCCAATCATGGGGATCCTGTGGTATTTGTCTTTCTGAGAAACGTTCACTTAGTCCTTACTGTGACTTGCAAGCAGTAGTTAATGTTGGCAATTTATTATTCCTGACTCCTTCCCTCCAGAGGAGGGGGGCTCCATTCCATGGTGAGTCTCAGGAGACTCCACTACATGTGAGACTCCATTATTGGGAGTCTCGTGCTTACAAAAGGAGGGTGGACCAAAGCCTCGGGGAACAGCGTATTACCATGCTCAGGGTCCTGAAGAGCCACTCAGCAGGCAACAGCTAACACGGGATGGCGGTGATGTTTTCTTCTCCTGCCTTTTCCCTCCAGGACACAGAACTCTTGGCCTCATTTTCCGTGGAAGCAGATAAACTCATGATTGATGCCAAGCTGGACAAGTAAGGGGGGATGCTGCCTTGGGGTCCTGCTCCTCAGGAAGGCGTCATTGGTACTGCTGTGGCTGGTGCTGGCTCACAGGGGAGCCACTAGGGAGGGATTAGAGGTCTCCCGTGTGGCTGTCAGGGCTGGGTAAATCCAAGAGGCTGCACAGGTGAAAACGACCCATACTCGCCAAGACCACTGTCACGAGCCAGGCAGGGTGCGTGAAGCCATGAACTTAACAGAAAGAACCTACTGCCAGCAACAGCATCAGTCATAGTAGTAATGCAGGTGGTGACGATGTCCCAGGCTCTGCTCCAGGTACTTTGTACACATGCGTTATCTTGTTTATCTTCCCAGGGGTCCTGCGAAGTCAGGGCTGTTAATCTCCCTTTTTAAAGAGGAGGAGGCTAGGGCTTAGGGCAGTGGATTTACTTACTCAGGGTCACTCAGCAAGGACATAGAGAGGCTGCGAGCCCACCCAGGTTTGTGTGACCAGCTGTGTTGAATGGAGCCAAGCAATATGGGTCCAATACTGATGTGACCGCTAACTGGCTGTGTGACGTTCGCCAAGTGACTTCGCCTCTGAGCCTCCGTTTTCTCATCTGAAAATGGGGATAGTAGTCCCTACCTCTTAGGATTCATAAAAATAATAACTGTTATTCATTGGATGCTTTCTATATGTTAGTCTTTGAGCTAAGTCCTAGGTGTGTCTTCATTTCTTCTTGACATCAGCCTATGGAAATAAGTACTATTATTATTCCTACTTCAAGACTAAATGAGATCATATGTAAAAGTTTCAGCACATACCTGGGTCATTGTAAGTTTTTCTTTTGACAACAAATATTTATTAATCTGAATAATGGGAGTTACTCGTAGTGTGACATTAACAGAGCCACCCACAAGTTCCTAAGGAGGTCCACATGTCCAAAATGGAGAGTCTTCTCCCCTGGAAAGACTCCTTTGTTTCCCTCCCACTGGGCGCTGAGCCAATCCTTCTGAATGGCACCAGATGATCTTCCCCCGCCACGGGCAAGTCTGGTCTGGCCTCTCTCGGGTAGAACTGCCAGTTGTAGGTGAGATCTAGGTGCAGCCAGACTGAGGCCTTCACAGTGCAGAGTGAGACCTTGAACGCAGGTCTCGGGCCTCCCTTCTTGGAACAGCCCAGCAGCCAAGAGCACAGGCTCAGGGCGTGGAGCACGGGTGATCGCTCCCTATCTCTGTGGCCATGGCAAGTTACCCTAGAGCCTCAGGTTCCTCCTCCACTGGATTGTTGTAAGGATTAAACAAAATAGTGACAATTGATAATGTGTGCTTGGCACTGGCTGTTACCAGGAATGGTCCTAAGTGCTTTACATGGACACCTCATTTATCCTAGCAGCCACCCACTTTGCAGATGAGGAAACTGAGGCATAGAGAGGTAAAGTATTTTGGCTAAGGTCACACAGCTGGTAGGTGGCAACGCTATGATCTGAGCCTTATCTCTGTGGTACGTAAAGCCCTTGGCATCGCGTCTGGTACATAGTTAGTGCTCAGTACGGGGAGGCCAGCATTGTTCTTATTAAGTCCTCCAGATCAAAAGTCTTTGTGAAGATGTTGTGGGGGTGCTCTGTTTGCTGAAACATAAGCACCTTATGATTCTTAGACCATCACTGCTTCTGATGAGCTGTTTCCTTTCTCTGCAGGACTGAGCTCAACCTCAGAACGTCAAATGTGGGCAACTTTGATGTACGTACTGAGCTCAGACCCCAGGGTGAAATCCTCTGGGAAGGGCATCCCCAGGAGGCTGGCTGGGCCCAGGGAGTTTGTGAATTCCAGAGGGCCGGAATTCTGTCAGGCCTCTTTTTACAGATGGCCAGTGAGGGGCAGAGTGCAGATCATGGCTCCTTCTGCTCCGCCTGTGGTGCTGCCCTGTTTTAACTGGCTGCCCCCTGGGGGGCCACTAGGCCCAAATCTCCCCACTTCAGGGTGAGGATGCAGGGGGGGGGGGGGAGAGACAGCCACGTCCTATGGGCCCCCTTTCCTGCTGGATTTAAGAGGCCTCTGACTCCTGTGTGACCTTGAGCAACACCAACCCACTCTGAACCTCAGTTTCCTTACCCATAAAACAAACAGGTTTGGATTCATTTTCAACTTCCCTTCTTACCTTGGGTTCTGAAATTCTGCTTTTCCAGGGTCCAGGAATTGGAGACACTCACATCCTAGGATTTAGTCCTATTTCATCTCTTTGTTCATTTTGGGGTCCTCCACCCCACCTAAGGCTTTGGAAATACTCCTTCAAAAAAAAAATACACACACACACACACACACACACACACATAAATTGATAACTAAACAGATGCTTGCCTTCTGGGACAAGCAGGGTGAGACTTCCTCATGTGCAGAAAAAGTCAAACCCATTCATTGTGTTGCTTGTTTCTGAGGTTTTCTAACCCCCCAAACTGCAGCCTGTGAAGTTGACATCACCAGCTTCATTTTACAGGGGAGAAACTGCCCCAGGCTTCACAGCTGGTTGGGGAAGAGTTGGGATTAAAACTGAAATCTCTGGACTCCAAGTGGAGGAAGGGGCTAACAGTGTGAAATTAATAAATATTTATGGAGCCATAGAGATGTGCGCTAGACACTCAATTAAGCTTTTTTTTTCCTTTTAATAAGCTTTTCTTACTTAATCCTCACAACATTCCTATTATTTGGGTATTATTATTAACCCCATTTTCCAAGTAAGGAGGCTAAACTCAGAGAAGTTAAGTGACTTGCCCAAGGTGGCAGAGCTGGGATGAGGCAGCGCCGGGAAGTGAGTCCCCAGCTCTCCCCACTGTGCGGTCTGTACAGCAGGTATTTTACATGCAGGAGCTTACGCTTGATTTTCACAGCCACCCTATTCCCTAATGGTTATTCACTCCCTTTGCATATGTGGAGACCAAGGCTTAGAGAAGTTAAGGGAGAGAATATATGAGAAGGCTCAAGGCCAGGCATTTTTGCATGATCTGCCCATAATCATCATTGTACCCTGGAAGCCTGGCCTTACTGACCCATTTTACAGATGAGAAAGCTGAGGATTGGAAGGGGAAGGAACTTGCCCAGAAGCCAACAGAGGCTGAACTGGGATGGAAACCACAGGCCTTCCGTGACACCATTGTGCCTTTAGGGCAGGCCACCCTGGACCCTGTACTCTGTGCCTCCCAGGGGAGGAACTAGACATCCCTCAATCCCTGCCTCATAGGGGCCTTAGATCAGTCCTCACCCCCTTCTGGGTCTGTACAACGAGCTGGTGAACTAGGTGCACCTTAGGGCTGTCAGCTGAGTGGTTCTGGGGTCCCAGGGGCTCTGATTGCCAGAGCTCCTAGACTCTCCCAGAGCAGCTCCATGTCTTTGTCTTAGGCTACAGGGCCGGGTGGTCCCAAGGGGCCCTTCAGAGCTGAGTGAGCTTCTTGCCTGGGCTCAGTCCTCCCTCTTCCCCTGCAGGTCGGCCTCATGGAGGTGCTGGTGGGGAAGATTTTTGACCTGGCGTTTATGCCTGCAATGAATGGTGAGAACGTTTGCCTGTGCCTCTCAGGGGCATGAGGCATGGGGACCGGGTTGCTACTGGTTTGTTGGGAGTGTTGTACGTGCAGTAGCACTACCTCAATAGTATTTCCAAGAACTTCACTTGAAGTTTATCGATTTAAGCCTCTGAATGCAAATGGTGGCCCACAGGGTCCATCAATTTTCTTATTTGCTTCTTTCTTATTTGGCTGATTGTTTTGTTTTCTGATTATCTACAAAAGTTCTGATTATATATGAAAATTGTGTGTGCAAATTTTAGAAAGTACAGAACAATTTTTAAAAATCTCACCTCCTAGAGGCAGTTCATCTCAACATCTGGTATATTTCTATCTAAACTCTTTTTTCTCCATTTTTTTTCATATGATCAAGATATTCCTGACTTCTTTTTAGACATGTATTTATTTTTAATTATACAGGGACTACACGAATGCATTCTTGCTGTATAAATTTCCTTTTTTTGTCTTTTTTACTGACCGGTAATGGGATCGCAGCCCTCGGTGTCGCGCCCGTACCAGGGACCGGCAACGGGATCGCAGCCCTCGGTGTCACGCCCATACCAGGGACTGGCAACGGGATCGCAACCCTCAGTGTTGCGCCCGCACTGCGCTCAGCCAGTGAGCGGGAACCGGTCTCCACATGGGATCCGAACCCTCGGCGGGAGCGCCGCTGCACTCCCAGGCAGCGCACTCTCCAGTGCGCCATCGGGCCGGCCCTTTGCTGTATAAATTTCAATCAGTGCAGATAACGCTAAAGTTGCCCTTACTGCCATCCCCCACCTCCTAATCCAGAGCCTGCCCCTAGGCAGCCATGTTAGCAGTGAGAGGCTTTCTTGCCCGCTTCATAGAGTAGACTGAACAGCTTCACCCTTTGTGTGGCATCTCAGGAATGTTATCAGGAAGGCTACTTGTTGAATGAGGGTTACCTGGAGGCTGGGGCAGCTGCTCAGACAGCTGGGTAACTCTTTTAAGACTGGAAATTGGCCCCAACCTCTGTCTCTCCCCACTTCTCCTTCATGGAAGAGAGGACAGAGGGCTGGCTCGTCCCAGCTGGGTTCTTTTGGAGAGATCTTGATGTCAAACAGATTCATTCTGGGACCCATTGCCAGAGGAGGCTGAGTCTCAATGACAGGGAAAGCGCTGGTCACCGAGCCCGTGCACGTTCCCCTGAGGGAGAGGTGGTGCCAGGAGCTGGGCTGCTGACCTGGGGGCAAGAGGTGGAGACTCGGCCTGGCTCAGTCACTCAGAGGTGGTGCAGACTTGGGGGCAAGTCCTCAATCTCGTTGAAATGCAATTTATCATTTTCAAAAGTGAAGGACTAGACTAGATCCATGATTCCCATAAAACATTAGTCCTATAAAATACCCTGAGAAAAGGGTTCTGTGGCCAAGCAAGATTGAGAAATGCTGAATATATTCCTCTAGGGCAGCTTCACGATGTCCTTAGCTCTCTGAAAAGTCCTGCCAGAGTCAGGCAGTCTGTTCAATTTCACTTAAGCCACTTCCCCTCCCCACACTTTCTTCCCTTCCTTCCTCCTTTCCTCTCTTCCTTCCTTCTCTCTTTCCAGAACATCAATTAGCAGGTCTACTTAGGCTATGACAATCTCAAAACAAACAGCACAGCCCGTGGCAGTCATTGCTGGGGCCCCACGTGCACATTTCCATTCCTTCACTCAGCAAACACTTTTCTCCTCTGTGACCAGCCCAAGGGCTCGCTGATGCTGGGGACATAGTTCTTGCCTGCAAGAAACTCACAACGGGGTAGGAGCGACAGATGCAGAAATAGAGACTTATTGTGTTGTGATTTCTGTAAAGGAGGAGCTGGGGGAGGGGTGGGATTGGCAGGAGCCCAGAGTTGCTTGGCCTGGGATCCAGAAAACCTCACAGAAGAGGTGACATCTGAACAGAGTCTCAGGGAAGGCTCAGAACTCACCAGGGAAACCAGGGTGAGGGCTCTGGGCAGGAGGAGCTGCAAGGACAAAGAAAAATAAAAGAAAGTACCAGTCCTCGTACAAAGACTGGTGGCTTCTGGTGAGATCATCACCTCCGGCCACACTGACCATGCCTGACTGGTTTTCTTCACAGCCGTGCTGGGTTCTGGCGTTCCTCTTCCCAAAATCCTCAACATTGACTTCAGTAATGCCGACATTGACGTCTTGGAGGTAAGGGAGACAGCTCGGTTCTGCTTCCCTCCCCTCCCTCTTCTCATCAGCCTTAGCCACCACAAATGGCCAGGCCAGGAGCTGGGAGAGGAAGAGAAGTGGGGGGAAAGGAGAGGGAACTGAGGCCTCTTCCTTCACAATGTGGGTCTGGGGGAGCAAGGACCAAAGATATCAGGTGTCCTTAAAGGAAGCTGTCACATCCATGGTCTCATTTAGTTCTCACCATAGACTGTTCTCATCTTACAGATGGGAAAACCAAGGCTCAGAGGGGTAAGGGGCTTGCCCAAGGTGGAGTGTGATGCAGTTCACTGGAAAAACCTTTATTGAGCAACTATGTGCCAGACATGGGGGCTGGGGATACAGCAGTGACTAAGTACAGTCCTTGTCCTTGCAAAGCTCTCCCAGCCCAGTGGGTAAATATTCCTGAAGTAATTTATTAATTATAATCAAGTTCAAATGCAGAGGCTCTTGCTTTCACTATAAAAACCATATGTGTTCAGTATCAGAAATTTGGAAAATACAGAAAGGATTAAGCATGTGTTTATCCTCCTAGATATATATGCAGCCTAGAAATTACTCACTAGAACTTTTGCAGTTTTTCAATTAAAGAATGAGGGTTTGGAGCCTGGGTTCAAATACCGACTCTGCCAGTTTCTAGTTGGGTGACCCTGAGCAATCTACTTAACTTCTCTGAGCCTCAGTTTTTTCCTCTATAAAATGGGTCTAATCATAGTACCTACCCATAGGGCTGCTTTTAGGATAAAATGAGATTCTGTGTGTAAAGTGCTATGCACAGCCCCTGGCACATAGTAAGCATTCTGGAAGTGTCCAACATTATCAGTATCATCATTATAGTAAAGTATGCTGCAGTGAACTTCTTGGTGTACAAAAAGATTTCTGGATCGAGGATTTAGTTTCTTGAAACATACTCCCAGAAATGGAATGAATGGGCCTTTGCCCTAGATTGACAATATCCTTTCTTTGGAAAGGAAAATTGCTGCACCCATTTGTTGCTTTGTGTTGCTTTGCCCCCCACGGATTTGTCTCTCCACTTCCCCTGGGTGATGGAGATGCAAAGGATTACTCAAAGCCCATCTCTTCTGAGCAGTGAGAAGCCCCAAAGTGGTTAACTTCCCTGGGACCCTCCAGCAAGAGGCAACCCTTCCTTGGGAAATTAACCCCGAATTAGGGTTCTCTTCCTGCATTTATTTTCCAGACCAGGAAGTTACAGGAAGAGAACAGAGGTGGGGTTATAGTTTAACAATATAGGCTGATAACTTTCAGTGAAACAAGCCAGATGACATTCCAGTAGGGCAATTAACAAAAGCTTGATCTTAGCAAACATTCCTTCTTACAGCAATTTCTCAGTATCTTTACATAACAATCAGTAACTAGTCTGTCTCTGAGCCGGCAACCACTGTGCCACAATTCTTATCTTGCAACAAAGACTCACTAGCCTGGGGGAAATTTCCAGTCCTCCGCAAGGTCAATAATTGAAACTGCAAGACTTTGGAAAACCAGGCCTTGTGAAGTACATATGCTTTTTAGTACATTCCACACCCATTTACACTGCCTTCAGCAGTGTGTGGGTCATGCAGGTCCTCACTCTCATGCCAGGCTTGGACTTTAGCCCAGGGAGCGGTCCCCCCACCACATTAGTGGAGCAGTCAAGGGAAGTAGGCAATGACCTTGGATGTACAGTGTGGGCAGGTTCAGATGCAGGCTCTGGGACAGTCCCCAGGGGTGCCTATCCTGGTCTCATCTTTTGAGCTCCTGAAGGACTTCAGCAGTGCCCTGAGCCTCAGTTTCTTCATCTGAAAATGCAGAACTACCATACCCACCTCATACAGTTTGTGGTGAGAAATTGTGTTGTTAATTGTTATTATTTACTTAGACAAAGCTTAAGGTTCAGGTTAGGAAACATGAACTGGGTTGGCACAAATTTATCATCATCATCATCATATTTACTGAGCATGCCCAGTGTCCGTGCACTATTTTACTTGGATTTGGACCTTCCCACAGCCCTGGTTGTTATTTGCCCTCAGATGGCAGGTGAAGGACCTGAGTGTCAGAAAGTGTAGCCCACGTGCCCAAGGTCACCCAGCTGTGAGAAGTAGAGTTTGCATCGAAATAATGTGAGCAGCTCAAGCCAGTGGCTCTCAGGGTGGCTGTACTGCACCCCACCTCCTTCAGGGCTTTTTTGAAATCGAGGGGATGAATTTTTCTTTCCCAAATAGCTGTGCTTGAGTATTTTCATGTCAAAATACATATCATTTTATTATAAATGATTAACCTTTTATTTCTCCTTTATATTTCAATAAGGGAATTATACTGGTTTTAAAAATATATGTATAAGTAGGTTATACAGTCTATAAATTTTATTCAGAATAGTAAAGGAGATAACACAAATACCTATAATAACATGTAGTACGGTGTTGGGTCTGAAAGGTTTTTAAAAAACTTCAGCCCGGTGCCTGGCCTTGTAGGCCTCTGTTCTTCTTCTTATTATATTGATCTAGCCACTTATTTTAACTTTTTATTTTGAAATAATTTTAGATTTACAGAAAAAATGCAAAAATAGCACAGAGAGTTCCAGAATACACTTTTCCCAGCTGCTGCTAATGTTAGCATCTTACACGAGCAGAGTACAGTGATCAAAACCAGGAAATTAACCTTGATGCAAAACTATTAATCCACAGACTTTATTCACCAGTTTCCCACCTTTGCCCTTCGTCTGGTTCAAGGTCTGGTCTAGACCCCGCCTTGCATTTTGTTGTCCCATCTCCTTGGAATCCTCCACTCTGGGATAGTTCCTCACCCTTTCCCTATGGATCATGACCTTGACATTTCCAATGAGCCTGGCCTGTTTTGTGAGACATGCCTCAGTTTGGATTTGACTGGTGTTTTCTCATGATTGGATTGAGGTTGTGTGTTTTGGGTAAGACCATCACAGAGTGATGCTGAGCCCTTCTTGACGCTCCCTATGACGGATGCGTGATGTCTGCCGTCACTATATCACTCTGGTCACTTTCTTAAGGTGCTTCCTGCCAGTTCTCTATTGTAACGTTACTATTTTTCCCTTTGTAGCTGGTAAATATCTTGTGGGATGATACTTTGAAACTGTGCATGGTACTTTGTCCGCCTGCTTCTGGCGTGCATTAATGGTGCTTGCTGCAACAGTTATTACTGTGGTGCTGGACGGCTGGTGATTTTCTATTTCTGCATTTCCTTTTACATTTATTAGTTGGAGCTCTACTGTGTGGAAGAGCTGTCCCTTCTGTATTTATTCATTCAATTATTTATTTATATCAATATGGACCCATGGATATTTATCATGTTCTATGGGTTATAATCTATTACTTCATTATTAATTTTGTTGTAATTTTTTTTTTTTTTTAATTATGAGAACTAGGTTTTGGAAGAGGGTGGAGAGGAGCTCAGGTCTA
>NW_007726176.1:24119-25475 GCF_000696425.1 Galeopterus variegatus | reverse complement strand
ATTTTTTTTTTTTAATTATGAGAACTAGGTTTTGGAAGAGGGTGGAGAGGAGCTCAGGTCTACTTCTCTTATTTGGGGGAAGAGGAGACAGGGTAGGGAGGGCGGTGTCTTGCCCTAGGTTCTCTGTAGAGGGCAAGATAACGCCACAGCCAGGCGATCCTCAGGCCCATGCCACCCATTCGTCACCTCACCACTGTTCAGAGTTACTGCTTCCCACAAAAGTGGCATGCCCAGTCCAAAGGCAGGCGAGTATCTGGCCGAGGCTGCAGCTAGAGCCACCTACCCACTCGCCGGGTTCTCTGTTCTGCCTCCAAGGACCTTCTGGTGCTGAGTGCGTGAGTGACAGAGGCAGAGACGCTGCCGCAGCTGGAAGAAACCAGAACCAGCCCTGGAGAGGCTTCGCCTGGACACAGTCCCTACCCTGAGTCCCTTCAACCTCCACAACAGGTCCCTCTCCCGCCCTCCAACCCTCTTCCCCACCTGTCCCTGCCCCAAGAAAGGATCCAGCCCCTGTTGGCAAACACTCCCTTCCACATCTGGCAGGGGGAGGGGAGTCACCTTGAGGATTGAGGCACGGAGGACCTCCCGCCAACAACACGCTGCGCACTTTACCCTTTCAATAAAAGATTCCACTTTGCCTGCACTTGGGGCAAGTTTCATGGAAGACCCTTGCTCAGGGTCTGGATGTCTTCTGTCTTTGGCTGTGCCCGGGGCGCCTGGGGGTTGTAGCCACAACTGGTTGGAGGATGGTTCAGTCCATGACCGAAAAATGTCGACACATCTGGGGACCAGACAGATGAGCAGAAGGGACTCTAATTCAGCTCTCACTGCCTTTGTTCTGCACTCTCCTTGCCTCAGTTTCCCCCACTACTCCTCAGCACATGGGGAAGGCCAGGACTCATGAGCAACAAGTTCAAGATCATCAGACTTCACACTGCCAGAGGGACTGTCTTACAGCCTAACCTCCGAGTGCCATCATGATGAGGGTCTCCGCCTCTTCTCAGTTTTTGGTTTCCCTCTCTCCTTCTTTCCTCTTCTGTTTTCCCAGCTTGTGACTTGCCCAGGCCCAGAAGAGTGGATGGGTGCATGCCAGGTCCCAGAGGAGAGATGAAGGGGGCAAAAAGAAGACCCCCTTCTGCCCCAGCCTCTGATAGCTTATGTTTGTTGAGTGCTCACTACCTGCTGAGCCCTGAGCTGAGACTTTAGGACTTCATCTCATTTAACCTCATGAGAGCACCATGGGGTAGGTACCAGGATGGCCTCTTTCCCAGATGCGGAAACCAAGGTGCTGAGAGGTGCAGTGCCTTTCCCAAGGTCACACAGCTTCAAACTGACAGAGCTGAGGTGTTTTTTTTT
>NW_007726176.1:9776-23280 GCF_000696425.1 Galeopterus variegatus | reverse complement strand
CCCTCGGCGGGAGCGCCGCCCCGCCCCCAAGCGGCGCACTGTAGCAGTGCGCCACCGGGCCGGCCCCAGAGCTGAGGTTTGAACCTGATGGCTTGGTTCCAGGACCCGTGCTGTAACCACTCACCAGTCTGCCTTTGCTCACAAGTTGCAGAGGGCAGCACTAGGCTGAATTTGACCCTGAGGTTGTACAGTCCCCTGAGGAAAGAGAACCTAGAGAATCACACACCAGCACTTAAATGCTTCTGCTGGGAGCAGAGACACATCACCGTTGCTCATATTTCATTGGCTAAAGCAAGTCACAGGACCCTGCCTGACCTTCCAGGAAGGGGAGGAAAACCAGATACAGTGGTGATCACAGTAATGTCTTCCACACTCCCCCGTGTTCTCCTGGGTAGGTGGAGGTTGAAAAGCAGCTGAGGGGGAGCGTGGCTCCTGTTGCCACGTACATTCTGCAAAAATACAGGCTCCTCATGTTTTGGGTCTACACCAGTGAGGCACAGATGTAGCAGCAGCCCAGAAATGAGCTCTCTATGAGCATGACCTTGGTTTCTAGAAATGACTGTAGGTTCAAGGAAAATTAGACCCTGGCCATGGTATTGTCCCCTCAGAGCAACCCCCAGCCCAAGGCTTCTGGAAACAGCCAGTCTCTTCCCATTGAAAACAACCACACAGCATTCTACAGAGAGGCTCCCTGCTGGCAGAACAGGTTTGTATGTCACTAGTCTCAACTCTGGCATCAGGAGGTCATGAAAGAGCAAGAATTTTAGAATCAGGAGGATGGAGTTCAAATCCCATCTCTGTCACCTGGTTGTGTGACTTGGTGGGGCCCTCAACCTTTCTGAACCTCAATTTTCCCATCTGTAAAATGAATGGAAAATAATAATTACAGATAACAAAACTCAGACGGTGTGAGGATATTAAATAGATTATTTTTTCTAGGTGCTTAGCACTGAGGGAGGCACACAATAAGGGCTTAATATATGCTCGCTGTGGTTAGTAGCAGAGTTGGGGGCACTTGCCATGTCTCTTGGCCAAGACAGTGCCCAGGGGACCCCTCCCAAAGCAAATGTAGGGGCTGTTCCCTGAGACAGCTCCGTGTCTATGTGAAGAGCCATAGGGCACATTTAGGGCAGTTTTAGGAGTTATCTGATCCCAGCATCTAGCCTTGAAAGGGTGCAGAACTATCAAAGTCCCTTTTACACTACTAAGATATTTTTTTTCCTCCTAGTGATTTTTATTTTATTTTTTTTATATTTAAACTTAATTATTTATTATTAGCATTTTCATTCTTACAAATCATATTTCTTTTTGCCCTTTACCTGACCTATTAAAAAAACCAGTTTTTTTTTTTTTTTCATGTCTTACTTGTTTTCTTTCACTCAAATATCAGGAAGCTAAACTATTGGGGTGTCTGTTTGATAATAGATTCCTGTCTGTATCATTCATTCATTCATTCATTCATTCACTCATTCATTCAGTACCTACCAGTGTTTTAGGCACTGGGAATCCCACACTTGACAAGAGAGACTGGGCTTCCCTTGTGAAGCTTGGCTGCTAGTCTGCAAGACAGACCTTAATGAGGTCCGTGAAAACAATAATAAGTAAATAAGTAAACTCACAGACTATTTTGAGGTTTTCCTTGAGGGCTCTAAAGGGGATAAGCAGGGACACATGTCAGGGAGGAAAACAGGGAAGGAGAAAGGCACCACTGGGCGGTCAGGGAAGGCTTCTCTGAAAAGGAAACACATCATCAGAGACCCCTCTAGGGGCCTTCACAGTCCATCATCCCTCTCTCCCCGGGATCCAGCGTCTTGTCTCCCCTGGTCTCCTTGGTAATGGCACAAACCATGGAAGGGAGGGGAGATGGAAGAGCTAGAGAGAAGTAGGGTGGGACTTCCTGTCCAGCCTGCCCCAGGAAAGGCTAGAGGGGAGGAAGTCCCACCTTAGAAGGTGGTGCTTGGGGAGAGTGCCATTGGGTCCCTGTCATGGCTGTGCTCCCTCTCTTTCCACTGTGTTAGAACCAGCTCCTATAAAGCCCTGTCCATTCTCCAATCAGTGGCCAGAGGCCTGGATTTTTAAAACTGCAAATCCAGTCACCTCTCTCCCCAGCTTCCCCTTCCATGGCTTTTCATGGCACCCAGAGCAAAATCCAGACCCCTCACCACTACCCACAGGGCCCTGCAAGGTCAGCCCCAACCTCCATCTCCAGCCCCATCTCTCCCCTGGTCCTCTGCTGGAGGAGGGGCAGTGAGGCCCTCCTGCCTTTTCCTCTGGAGGCCCCACACTAACTTATGTCAAACATATTAAAATGCACCCACACCCTTCAACACGTTTAATTTATTCTGCTATTCAATTTTTGAGAGATTTTTTGAAAAACTTAAAAAAAGGGGGGTTATAAAAAACTCATTTCATTGTCCATTGGCTATGATTTCTCAAAGTTAAAGGACTCGCTCGGGCATTCTTGCAAAGTGAAAAATAGAAGGATTGGGGAGAGCAGGGAAGGAGGAAGAGACTGGGTTGGGTCAGATGAGAATTTGAGCACAGTAGCATGGGGCTGAGGTCCAAACGATGACAGATGATTGGGAAGGCTTTGACTCCTGGGGAAGAGGAGGGAGGCGTGATGGGATTAGCACTGCTGACTCAAGAGAGGGCCTGGCCTGGGGGCTCAGGCCTTGGACCACACTGCTCCCTCTTGCTGTTCACGATGAAATTGACCAAACCATCACTGCATCCTGAACTGACAGTGACAGAACCAAGTGAACAGCTGTTTCAATGTAAACATGACAGAGCCTCTACTAAGAATCTCCCCCAGTTTGGGATGATACTGATGTTTTGCTGATGACCAGGGAGGCTCCTCAAAGTTGCAGGGATCCCAGCTGTCTGCATGTGAGTGCCATGGGCTCCTTGAAGCACCAAGTGGCAGCAAATTTCACGGTAGAACATGCAATGAGACTTCTCATGCACCCCCACTAATGTCCTAATTCAGTCGTAGTTGACAAAATCTAGCAGCCTCCAAAAGAGCTCACTTAGTAAATGTTTCTGCTACTAATCCTGAGTAAGAAACCACCTCAAAACCTGGTGGCATAACACACAATTTTAGCTTTCTCACAGATTCTGTGGATCAGTACAGTTTATCTCTGCTCCAGGGTATCTGGCACCTCAGCTTGGAAGACTCAAACAACTGGAGATGACTTGACAGCTGGGGGTGACTTGACAGCTAGGGGCTGGAATCATTTGGGGCTTCTTCACTCACCTGCCTGGAGGCTGATGCTGGCTGTCAGCCACAGCTCCAACACATGGCCTCCCCATGTGCTGGATTGAAGAGTAGGCATGCCAGGGGAACACAAGGAGGGCTGCACAGCACTTTCATGATCCAGGCTTGGGAGTCACATAGTGTCACTTCTGTTTGTACTCAGCCAAGGCATTCACAAAGGCCTCCCAGGCTCATCAAAATGGCTACTTCCTCAGTATTGTCACAATGCCATGGAGCCCTGAGGGTGACGCTGCCACCTCTGAGTTTGTTCATTTCATTTCTTCCTAGCATCACCACCCTAACCTTCAATCCCACATCTGCAATCTCAGTTGAAGGTTAAACACTAAGAAGAGTACTATTCTAGTCCAATCCTCCCATTTTTCAGATGAGGCAAGTGAGGTTTAGAAAGGGGAAGGGCATCCCCAGGATTTAAGTAGCCGGCAGCACAGGAGCTGCTGGTGTGTGTGATAAACTTGTCTTTGAGGCTGGTGATTCCTAGGAAATGCTTTGTTTCTTATTTATTACCGCATCACAAACCAGCTAAAAACATAGAGGGCTTATACAAAAAGATGGAAAGACATTCCATGTTCATGGATTGGGAGAATAAACATTGTGAAAATACACGTACTACTCAACGTGATCAACAGATTCAATGCAATCCCCATCAATATACCAATGACATTCTTCACAGAAATAGAAAAAACAATCCTAACATTCATATGGAGCAAAAAAAGACCCTGAATAGCCAAAGGAATCCTGAGAAAAAATAAAGCTAGAGGCATTATGCTGCCTGACTTCAAATTATACCACAAAGTTATAGTAACTAAAACATCATGGTACTGGCATAATAACAGCCACTCGGACCAGTGGAACAGAATAGAGAACCCAGAAATCAAGCCATATACTTACAGCCAACTGGTCTTTGACAAAGGCACCAAGAATATACATTGGGGAAAGGACAGCCTTTTCAATAAATGGTACTGGGAAAAGTAGATAGTCATGTGTAGAAGAACAAAACTAGATGTGTACCTCTCACCATATACCAAAACCAACTCAAAATGTATTAAAGACTTACATGTAAGACCTAAAACTGTAGAACTCCTAGAAGAATACATGAGGGAAACACTTCAGGTTGTAGGACTGGGCAAGACTTTATAAATAAGACCTCAAAAGCATAGGCAACAAAAGAAAAAATAAACAAATGGGATTATACCAAACTGAAAAGATTCTGCACAAAGGAAGGAACAATCAACAGAGCAAAAGACAGCCTACAGAATGGGAGAAATATTTGCAAACTATACATCCAACAAGGGATTAATAACCAGAATATATAAGGAACTCAACTTAATGGTAAAAAAACAAATAATATGTTTTAAAAATGGGCAAATGAGCTGAATAGACATTTCTCAAAGGAAAACATACAAATGGCTAACAGGAAGATAAAAAAATGCTCAACATCACTAAGCATCATGGAAATGCAAATCAAAACCACACTGAGATATCATCTCACCCTAGTTAAACTGGCTATTATCAAAAAGACAGAGAATAACATATGCTGAGGAGGATACAGAGAAAGGGAACACTCCTACACTATTCGTGGGACTGCAAATTAGTACAGCCACTATGGAAAACAGTAATGAGGTTTCTCAAACAACTAGAGATAGAACTTCCATACAATACAGCAATCCTACTACTGGGTGTATAACCAAAGGAATGGAAATCATCACGTCGAAGGGATACCTGCACTCCCATGGTTATCAAAGTTCTATTTACAATAACCAAGATATGGAACCAACCTAAATGTCCATTGATGGATGACTGGATAAGGAAAATGTGGTATTCACTCTTATGGGTTGAATGATTGTTCCGTCCAAAGCTCATGTGGAAGATTGATCCCCAGTGTGGCAGTGTTGACAGGTGGGGCCTTTAAGAGGTGATTGGATTGTGAGGACTATGCTTTCATGAATGGATTAATTCATTCATAGAGTAATGAAATAATGATTAATTCACTCATGGAGTGAAGAGTTAATGGTTTAATGGGTTATCATGGGTGTGGACTGGTGGCTTTATAAGGAAAGCAAGTGAGCACATTAATAAGTACCCTTGCCCAGCCCTTATGTGATACTCTGGTTGCCACAGGACTCTGTAGAGTCCCCACCAAGAAGTCCCTTACCAGATGTGCGCCCTGAACCTTGGACTTCCCAACCTCCAAAACTGTAAGAGATAAATTTTGTTTTATTTTTATATAAATTTTTTTTAAAATAAGGGAAAATGTGGTGTGTATATACAATGGAATATTACTCAGCCATAAAAAAGAATGAAATTCTCCCTTTTGCAGCAAGATGGATGAGCTTGGAGAAAATTATATTAAGTATAATTATGTTAAGCCAGGCACAGAAAGAGAAATAATGCATATCCTCACTCATAGTGGGAGCTAAAAAAAAAAATAGACAAATAAACAAATAAGAAAGAAAGGACAAAAGAAAGAAAGAGCCAACAATCATAATAATATGCTGAACCTTCAGAAGGAGAGAACAGAACTGTGGTTATTGAAGGTGGGTAAAAGGGAGGGGGATGAGTGTTAGCGGGAAATTGGTTAAGGGTCACAAAGAATGACTATGCTTTATAATGATGAATATACTAATCATCCTGATTTGATCATCACATATTGTACACAGGTGTTGATATTCAACTCTGTACTTCACAGATATGTATAATCAATTATGTTTCAATAAGCAAAAAGAAAAAAGAAAAAGATCTTACATCAAAACACAACAAAACAAAAGCAATTTAGTGGCTTAAAAAACCCAACAATTTATTTTTTACCATGCTCTGTGGGTTAACTGGACAGCTCTTCTGCTAAGTGTTGTGCTGGCTGGGTACAGGGATGGTACAGGTCAGGCTACTGTGCCATCTAATCCTGCCATCCATTGCTGTGGGACCTCAGCAGGTGCCTTAACCCCTCTGGGTATTGTGAGGGTTAAATGAGTGGATATATACACAAAATGCTTAAAATAGTGCTAAGTGCCACATACGTTGTGCTAACTTATTATCTCGGGAAGGGGTGCATGGGTGATTGCAGTAGTGATTTAAGGACAATAGGTGACCTGCTGGTCATTGGCTTCCCAGGAAGAGGAACAGTTCTACATGATGGCATCTGAGGGTCTTGGACCCATTGAGGAAACTTCTCCAGGTTCTCTCATACAACAGAGAAACAAAGTCTGGTTTAATAGACAACATAAGGTTCCAATACATAGGTTTCCTGGAAGATGGCGAAAGATGCTGGTAAAAAAAGAAAGAAAAAAAAAGCTCTAGTGTGATTAAAATTATTGCCAGTTTCATTCAAGGCTCTGTGCAGTTGACTCCAGGTGGAAGGATTCTTCTCTCCCTGCTGCTGGGAGGCTTCATCTCTGACTGTTGTGCCTCATCTTTAATCCTTGCCCTCCCCTTTCCAGAAGCTCATTTTTGCCCACCTGTGAGTCTGAGGGGCCTCTGGTTTTCGCCTTCATCAGTCCATAGCTGATGGGGAAATCTCCTTTGCAGGGAATTAGAGTCAAAATGTTCTGGACGATTTACCTGCTGGTCTGGTACAGGACTCTTCTCGGTTGTCTGGTGGGAGAGAAATCCAGCCTATCATGGAAGACGAGGTCAATCCACACTCCTTCTTTCAATACTTGAAAATACTGACTAGCATCAGCTCCAGGTCAGGCTCTGAACAGGCTTTGCTGGGGACAGAGATGAATCCACTGGGCTCCCTGCCTTCTGGGCCTCAAGGTTCAGTGTGAGATGGACCCAGAAGACCTGAAGGAGTTCAACAACCTAAAAAGCAGCCAAGTACCCAGGAGGAAACTACTTTTCTCAGAAGGGACTTGCAGGTGGACACAAATATTTATGAGCACGTGCTCTGTGCTGGGCATGTTCTCATGGGCGTGGTAGCTTGCAGCAGAGTGGGGGTATGAACCCAAACCTGGTTCCGAGGAAGAAGGTGGGAGAAATCGGGTTCATTTTACTGAACCAGGTAAACAGGATAGACTGGAAGAAAGGGAAATAGAGCATGTACTTGTGAGATATTGATGTTTTCAAATGTTTTGCTATTTCAGGGTTGTTAAAGGCTGGACTTTGGAGAAATCAGAGAGAAGTCACCAACGATAACCCCTTTTCCTGTACTGTTGGGGTATTGTAGGAACTTGGCCTTCACCAACGATAACCCCTTTTCCTGTACTGTTGGGGTATTGTAGGAACTTGGCCTTGAAGGTCCTGGCCGGCAGTGGGGACGGCAGTGACCACACTGAGCAGTGCGGGCAGTGTAATGGGGCAGGTGTGCGGAGAGGGAGCAAAAACGGCAGCAAAGATGTGCGGAGAAGTGGGGCCCGTGTGCCGAGATGTGGGGCTGCGGTGCTGAGCGGCACACTGCTCGGGGACACCCGCATAGACAGCCAGGGGCTGATGAGTATCGCTGCTTCGTGGGAAGTAGGTGGGGCATTTGCAGCAGTGGCAGCAACATTCTAGTGGCCACTGTGGGTGGCGGGTGGGTGGGGTACTGATGGCCATGCCCGCAATGGTTGAGAGGATGTGTTGGGAGGTGTAGGTGGTGGATCATTGGGAGCATGGTGGGCAGGCTTTACAATGGCTGAGTGGGAGGATCAGGCACACTCGGGGCACAGCAAGAGGCAGTGTGCTGGGTGGGGGGCAGCAACAGCAGAGGGGGTCTGGTGGGCAGTTCGGGCAGCAGCGGGTTGGCAGGGATTGGGAAGGCAGATAACCCCAGCAGCAGCCTTGCTTTGGGGGCTCTGGTGCAGGTATAGGAGGAGGCTTTGTGGCTGGGAGTAGCAATGACCATACCAGGGTGCTGTGGGGGAAGATGTGGAGGGATTTTGACGTTTGACAGCCACTCGCCTCAAGTTAATGCTCCTGTGGGTCGAGGCGGTGATTTTGTAGAAGGTGAGGCCGCGGCATTGTGCTGGGCAGGAGAGGCGGCCTGTCAGTGAGCTTTCATGGTGAGGATGGTCTTCTAGCTGGTGGTGGGTAGTTGAGCTGGTGGCAGTGATGGCTTGGGGTGTGGTGGTGGCTTTATGGGGGGTAATGATCAGTTGGCAGAGTGAGATGGAGGCTGAGGAGCGTGTGTGTGTGTGAGCGTGTGTGTGTGCACATGTGTGTGTGTGTGCGTGTGTGTGTGTGTGTGCGCATTTTTCTGTGCTGGCTTGGCCTAGAGGGGGTAGTCATCTTATTGCCCAGCAGTCCATTTGGTAGGACATGCCTTGGAGACGTCTCTAGGGGGGTTGGTCACATGATGATGATGTCACCTGGAAACCACACAATGCAGGGCAGTCCCTGGCCTTTGGCTCCCACACTCCACACTGCTTTGGCTGTAGGAACATTTCTGCTTGAAGTGTGGCCCTCACCTGTGTGCGTGCCACCACAGCCCGAGAGAGCCCCTTCTTTGAGTACAGACTTCCCAAGACCTCCTCTCCTGCCCTGGTCATCCACATGCCCTGGCCTTTCTTCTCAAAGCGATGGGGATCTTGGAGAAGGCAGCACCCGCAGCCTCCCCCAGGTGAGGAAGGGGCTCCTCAGGTAAGAACTTGTGCCTTGGGCATTAGCAGGTTGGTCTTTGGGTCAGGCAAAGCATGAGGGGGAGAAGTGACCTTCTGAGTTAAATCCATGGACACGGGTTCAGGTTTGACAGAGAGAAGAGGGCGAAGGGAGGGAACCATGAAGTATTAAATGCCCAGCATGTGCTAGAAGCCATGACACTTGCCAGCCATTATCTTGGGAAATCCTCCCAGCCATCCTGGGGCATAAAGGGTGTTACCCTCACTTCAGATGAGGATGTGAGGCTCAGAGAGGTTAAGTGTCTTGCCCAAGTTCACACAGCAAGTAAGTGGAGAAACTGGGACATGGCCCTGGATTTCACTCTAGAACCTGCTCTCTCTCACTTCTCCACAATGAGTAGAGGCACAGAAGTAGGAAGCCCAGAGGGTTTGGAGAAAAGAAAAAGGACTAGTCTGATCAGAGCAGGCGAGCCCTGGGAGATGAGTGTGGTAAGTTGGTGCCAGACCACAGACACCCGGAGGGCTGGGTTTTCTCCTGTAGCCCAGGGGGAGCTATGGAGTGTCCTCAGGGAGGAGAGAAACCTGATGTTGGTGTTGGATGTGCTGGGGTTGACAAGGGAAACCAGAGTGGGAAAGGCCGGAGACTTGGTCAGGACCTCGAAGAAAAAGAGACCACTGTGTGCAGAAGGGTCTGGTCAGGTGGGCCTCACATTTCATTTTCGCAGGCTCTCCCTGTGTGAAGTGTGTGCCGGCTGAATTTGAGGCCTACACCCTGTCTCCTCTGCCAAGCCCTGAGGTCCAAGCTCAGGCATGGGGGACTGTCCCATGCCCACAAGTACTGCCTTCTTTCTGCCATACCTAAGGCTCTCTGACCAGGTGCAGGCCCACTGCCAATGTCATCAACACTCGCTCTCAAACAATTAAACTTTCCCTTTTGCACATGATTCTGGAGCATAGTCGGTGTCTGTGGTTCAATGACACAGTCCACCTAAAAGTCCCCAGCATGGGGGGCTGGGCGCCTGGAAGGTACTCAAGAAATGCAAATCCCCACCCCCTTGCAGATCTTTAATTTTAACCTTTTCTATTTTGGAGATGGGGAACCTGAGGCCCAGGGAGGTAGAGGGACCAGCCCAGAGCCACATGACAGAGTTGTATGGCAGGATCAGGACCAAGTCTCCTGAGTCTACATCAAAGATCCTTGTACTTCATCACAGAGGCCCCAGGGCAGCATGTAAAATGCATATTTCCAGGCCTCCCCTCCTCAGAGTTTCTGACTCAGTGGCCCCAGGAGAGGGAACTGGAATCTGAGTTTAATAAGCTCAGGTAATTCTGATGTAACTGGATTGGAGGAAGCACTTTGAGAAACATTGCTTTAGTCTACCCTCTCCATTGTGCAGTCAGGGAAACTGAGGCTGGAGAGGGCAAGGGGCACACAGCAAGCAGGTGACAGGGTTGCTTTTAGAACCCAGGTACTTGATGCTCAGCCCTGAACCCAGTTGGGCATGACCTTGTTTATTAGTCCATTTTTGTTGCTTATAGCAAAATACTTGGAACTGGGTAATTTATAAAGAAAAAATTTATTGCTTACTGTTTCTGAGGCTGGGAAGTCCAAAGTCCATCTGGTGGTGGCAACAGCAACCCAGGGGTCTCACATTGCAAGATGGTGAAAGCAGAGAGAGCAGAGAAAGACAGACTCTCCTCTTCTTTTAAAGCCCTCAGAACCACACCCCTGACCTCCATTTTTAATCCATTCACTACTGCAGGGTCCTACAACCCAATCACCTCTTCAAGGCTCCACCTTTCAGTTACCGTAATAGGAGTTTCCATCCTCTTAACAGTCACAGTAGTGGCTAAGTTTCTAATACATAAAACTTGGGGGACACGATTCAAGCTTCAGTGAGTTTTGGGAGGATGTAATTCAATCCACGACACTTTGTGAGGATGTTTCAAGGGATCCCCCAAACCCCAGGAGCCCATCTCCCTCCCCTACATACAGGTATGAGCCAACTGTGACAGAATCCACTCAGTTGCCACTTTCTAGCCCCAGTCACCTCCCAGGTGACTCAGAAAAGGACAGACAGAGGTCGGATTGGCCTAGGGACGATAAAAACAAGTCAGAAGGTTGCCCTAGGGGAGCTGCAGGGGCCCGGCTCTAAGGAGTCCTTGTTCTGAGCCCTGAGCTGTCTCTCCTTTGCCCTGTCTCCCTCCCTGCCCCACCTGAAAGCTGACCTCTCACCTATTGGTCTGTGCCATTCATCTCCTCCCCAGGGAATTCCACATGTCCCTCCCAGTCGTGCAGGCCGCCCCCTCATGGCTCTCTCATCCTCCCTCTGCCTGCCCTCGTTCCTCATCCCAGACTTGCCACAGCTCCCTGCTCCAAGTTGCTGGGACCATCCAAACTGTTTTGTTGTCACTGTCCTAGTTCTAGACCTTGTTTCTGGTTTGGGGGCATGAAAAGTCTGTTGGGTCCTGTCCCTGCCCACATCTACCCTATCATGGGCTGCAGATCTGATCCTTCATCCAGTGATCATTTATTGAGCAACTACTACATTCCAGGATACATGGATGAGTAAGACAGCCTCCCCTCCCTACTGTCCTTTGAGTTCATGCAACTATGCTGTTTTGGGGGCCAAGTTTGGGCTTTGAAAACTTTTCCAAAGCTGTGAGTCCTCGGGCCTTAACATCACTCCCCCTCACCCACAGCCACTAACCTCTGGGGTCTGTCATTGCTCCAGGGCACCACCAGGGGACGGGCATAGATTCCTATGCTCTTTCTCAGACTTAGGCACCCCCTACTCCCACTGGAAGATTACAAAGCGTGCTGTAGTTGTGATCTCATTTGACCCTCTTCTGGGAACTTTGAATAAAGCAAGGATTAGGACTCCCATTTCACAGATGGAGGGACTGAGGCATGGGAGGGTATGATTTGCCCATGCTACCTGGTGAGGAAAGGGCAGCTCTGGGATGACAACCCAGGCCTCGTAATCTCACCTGCAGGGCTCTTTGAGCTAACCATAGCAGCAGCAATGGATTGAGATTACCTGGTACCCAGCATAGTGACAAACCCTTGGCATGTGATGCCTTTGGCTGGTGCTACAGTCCTTTGGAGCAGGTACAACCATTAACTCCACTTACAGATGAGGAAACCGAGGCTGAGAGGGCTGGCGTGAGGTCACCCAGTAAATGGAGAACAGACCTAAGATTCGAAGGCAGGTTGTCCTCACATCAGAGCACCTGATCCTAACCCAAGCCTCAGAGATTATGGGTGGAATTTAAACCCAGCCAAACATGGGGTCGTGGAAAGTGGCAGAGGAAGTGGGGGTAAGGCTGGGACTCAGCAGTCCGTGTCGCACCCGTGGTGTTCAGACTGAAGCGTCTCATCAAGCGAGGGTTTCTGGGCAGCCTGATGGGAAAACAGATGGGAGAGGAACTGCTGGGATGCAGGAGGGTGGGGCTTAGGAGCCCTGCCCCTGGGGACCCCTCACCCCCAAGACAGCCCCTAACAAATGCAGATAATCATGGCAACCAGGGTGATAACGCTCTACTAAACAAAGCTGTGAAGTATCACAATGGCAGCCAAGGTTCCCCGAGCACTTGCCCTACAGCCAAGCCCTTTATGTCTTTATTTCTTTACTTCCTTATTCTTGTCCCCATTTTACAGACAAAGAGTTGAGGCTCAGTCAAGTTCATTTACCAGTCCAAGAACACTCCAATAATAAACGGAAGACTCAGGACCTAACCCAGAGCCCACAGACACATTTTCCATACTGTGTGGTGAATCCAGTGGGTTGGAGCAGTGATACAGGAAAACTTTCCATGGTTTGTACACTGGATTATTTAAGCAAATCCACTCCCAGAGTCTCAGCATTCCTACATTCTCTTCCCAAGAACTGTCTTTTCAAGAGCGGTGTCTCCTTTCCCACCTTCCCTTCCACAAATGCTCTTTCTCCCTCTTTATGGAAGAGAGACATTTCTCTCTTTGTCCCTAGTCCCTAGTCAAGTGCATGGCCTGGGAGCGACAGCCTCCTCTGAACAAGGGACTGTGAGTGAGCCTCTAATGTCCAGGAAGCAAGCCAGGTGGTTTTCAATTTGCTTTAAACAAAAGAGGAGTATTACTACCACTACTGTTATTAATGTACTGGAGTTGTTGAGAAACAGTTTTTGATAATAGAGCATCACATGATTTTTGGCATATGTGTTGAAAGCCGTTCAAAAAATTGAGCAACACTGTTTTAATAAAACTCCTTCTATTCCTATCTGCTTATTTCCTGAACAAATAAATAAGCAGAAAATTATTTTACAGAACTCAGGTCTCTAAAAATGAAAATTAGGTCTCTGATGGGTGCTGAACCTTGCCTCCATCAGCAATAAGTAATTTAATTCACAGATAAAAGCACTAACTGGAAAAAAGCCCCATCCATTTCATTAAAACATCTATTTCCAAATCAATATTACTTTGTGTTTATTATTATTAAAATTTGTTTTGATAAATTGTATATCACTATTAGTTGTAATAATAACAATCTAAAAGATTATTTTAAATACTTTGTGCCTTATGGTCAAAGGGAATTTGAAAAATGTTTTATTTTATTTTATAATGCAATATTTCCAAAATTTTATTATTTCAACATGTATGCAATATAAAAAATTACAAATGTGATATTTTACATTTCTTTTTTTTTTTTTTTTTTTTGGTATT
>NW_007726176.1:0-7893 GCF_000696425.1 Galeopterus variegatus | reverse complement strand
GTGTCAGCTCATGGACATTCTGTGTTTATTTTGTTCATCCGTAGTACATTTTAAGACAATGCCATTAATATCGTTGGGACCTAAAGATTTAAAGAGACAATGTGAGGTGAGAGCTGGGAGCAGGGCTGGTGCTTAGAAGGTGGTGTTCCATTGGCTTCCGTGGTGGCCCCAAAGAGGACAGGTGCTCCACCTCAGCACAGGTCCCAGTGAGAGGGGAGTCGTCTGCAGAACTGAGCTCCTGCTGGGACTCTGCAGGAGCAGCTGCGAAAGGGGCCGCTGACCAGGGTGAGCGGTAAGAGGAGTGTTTGCAAACTGCAGTAGTCGACATTGTTCCAGTTCTGTCCAGTTTCTGAGGAGAGGTCATTTCTGCCTACTTCAGCTGTAGGGTTCCATACAGGGGACTCAAAAGTCACCAGTGATTGTATCCCTCTCTTCTATGTACCGCCAAGAAAGAGAACGCACTGCTAGTTCAATGCATAGATTGTCAGATGCCTTCTGACTTCAGAGACAGAAAAATGGGGGAAAAAATAGGTCTTCGAGCCTCAGTGGGGTAATAGATATGACAAGCCTCTAGCCCTCCAGGGGCAAGGAATGTCCCTCCTGCCCACCGCGGTCCATCTTCCTTTATTTCGTGTTTTAAATTGAGGTTTAAGTTCCATACAGTAAAAGGTACAGCTTGGTGACTTTTTACTTCTGTGTATACCCGTGTAACCACCACCCAGATCAAGAGACAGAACTTCTCCATTACCCAGAAGGATCCCTGTGCCCCACTCCGTTCAGCACCTGTCCCCAGAGGTGACCATTCTTCCGACTTCGATCCGCGTGGGTAAGTCTTGTCTGCATCTGGACTTCATGTAGGCGGAGTCATACAGAGCATGCTCTTTTGTAGCTGGCTTCATCTGTCCCACATCGTTTCTGTGTGATCCACCCATGTTGCATGTGTCAGCTCTCTCCCGCATTTCTCTGTTTTCCTAAATCTGACTAAATCCAGCCTAGGAACCCCGGCTCCTCGTCCCTCCTGCCCTCCCCTCCCTGGGGTGCTCTCTGTGCATTGCCTGTGCCCCGGGGGTCCTGCTGGCACCTCCATCCCTTGGCTTCCTGGTCAACCCGAGCCCCAGAGGAGCTCCACAGCCCATTCGTTCTAGCATTTGTCACTGCCCTGCCTGAGGGCCACATGATCAGGACTCCATGAGCATCTGTCAAGCAAGAGCTCACCTTCCACCATCTCATACCTGTTCCCCTCGTGCCCTCTGTGGCAAAGTCTACCCTCTGGGTCCATTTCCCTTCCACGCGGCTCACTCAGTCATAGGCCTGGGGGCGAGTTCCGAAATTGGCATTCCCAGGGACAGATCCACAGGGCGTGTGTGTGTGTGTCTCACAAAGTGTATTTAAACAGTTTTTAAAACTTGAATCTGTTGCCACTATTTCTAAACCAAGAGCTTCAAGTCATCCTCTTGACAAATAGACTGAGCATCCACCGTGAACCAGGCCCTAGCCCGGGGGCTGGGAATGCAGCAGTGAACGAGGACCTTGTCAAAAGCACCTGACATTTTGCAGCTCTTTGCATTAGAATGAAAATTCCCTGCTTCTCCTGAAAATGGAAAGTTCTTGCCAGAATGTGCCCACATTTCCCACCTGGCAAAAGCAAGAGCTGCGCCTTTTAAATGGGCACTTGCCGTCCAGTGCAGGGCAGTCCCTCCTTCATCTGAGCTGCTTGCCTGGCTCCTGAAGGTGTTTGAACTCGTTAACTCCTGGCTGAGGGTTTTGGAAAGGAAAGTCTCGCTTGGGTTTTCTCCGTCGTGACTGCCAACTGCGGTCAGCTCTGATGCACAAGAAAGGCTGTTAAGGACCCTTACCTGCCTTGTCTCCTCACCCCTTACACATGCGCAGGAAAAGCCCGGCCTAGGGTTAGGGGAGGAGACATTCCCTTCCACTTTCTAACAACAAATCCCAGGGTAATTCTGAAGAGGCCACCAGGCTCTGTTAGTTTATTAGGAAATTACTTTCCATGATCTCTGCCATCACTGGGGTTTTCTCATGGGTCCGGGGCTGTACCAGGGGCTTTGTGCTCACGATCTTGCTGGTTCCTCCAACTGCCCTGTAATGGAGTGTCTCCTCCCATCCTCATTTTACAACTGGGGAGACTGAGGTTCAGAGAGGCAAAGTGACTCAGCCAAAGTCATGCAGCAATGAGATGGCGGTGCTGGAGTTGGAAGGCAGGCCTTCCTGACCCCCTTAATTACTCATAACCACCTATGAGCCCCCCACTCTGATCCACTCCAATTCTTGCCAAAGGCAAGTCGAATTAGTCTGTTTCTGTTGCTCGTAACAGAATACCTGAAAATATTTATAAATTAATGAAATTTCTTTCTTACAGTCTCGAAGGCTGGGAAGTCCAAAGCCCAGGGACGACAGCTAACAAGGGCTTTCTTTTTGGTGGTGACTCTTCACAGCAACATGGGGTGTCCCACGGGCTGGGAAAGAGAGAACTAACCTTCTCAATTGCCCTCCTTATAAATCCATCAGAATCACGCCCATTCCTCCATGAATGGATCAACCCGTTCACAAGGGCACAGTCCTCACAATCCAATCATTTCTTAGAGGTCCCACTTTTCAAATACCGTAATTGGATTTCCCACCCTCTTAACACTGCTGCAATGGAGATCAAGTTTCCAATACATGAACTTTAGGGGGACACATTTGACCCATAGTGATTCTTGTTATGGAAGAATTTCTGGAATAGCCCATCCCATAGTGACCAGTGTTACAGTGGGGTTCTTGGGATAGCCCCCGCCATAGTTACCAGTGTTACAGTAGGGCTCCTGAACTAACCTACGCCGTGGTGAGTAGTTTTATCATGAGCTTTCTGTAACCATTCACTCCATCATGACTAGTCTTTTAGTGGAATTGCTGAAGTTTTCCCCCCATATGTGCAGTGCTGTGGGATTCCTGGGGCAGCCCGCCCCATAGGGAAGACTACTATAGTGGAATTCCCAAAATATTTCACTATTGGGGTCAGTTATTGGAATGTCACTCCAGAGTGAAGGTACTGCCATTGGGTTTCTGGGCTAGCTGGTTCCCTTGGTGTTAAAGTGAAGTATTATGGTTATTATGGTTTTAGTATGATGGTTAAGTTTCCAGCCTATCTCCCTTCATAGTGCAGAGCATTATGGTGATATTCCTGCGATATTCCACTACTCTCTTGTGAGAAGCTTTCTGGTAGGGCCAACTGTTTTCTGAGTCTAGAGGAATTTTTTTAATCACTTTGCTTCCCTTCCATTCCCCAACCCCCCTGTGCCCACTGTTGGGATGGGGGAGGCGGGGTGGCATACAAGGGAGGAGAGCTGTCCTGGGACAAACTTCTGTCCTGTCATCATAGTATGCCTTGTGCCACCTCTGGCCTCTCTGGGTTTCCCACTGAGGCTGGGTCCCAGGCAGGAGGCAGGGGGAAGAGATGGGACCCCCTCCCTCAAGCAGGAGGGGCAGCCTATTGTCCCCCTGGGGAGCCAGGGAGGGCCTGACTCACCTGTGAGCCCTCTTGCTGCTTCCCTGGGACTTCTCCATGATTGTGGTGAAAGCCAGACGAGGTGAGCAGAAGGAGCCTGGGCCAGGCATCCTGAGACCTGGGTTCAAATTCCAGTTCAGCCACCAATTCTCTGGGTGACCTTATATCATCTCATCCCCTCTCTGGGCTTCTCTTCTCCCGTATGTAAAGTGTGCCCAGTCTCTAAAGGTCTCTCCTTCTGATCAGTATTGGAGAAATGGGAAGGGGGACAAACTCAGAGGCCACAGGGTCCTCCAGCAAAACCATTGCCACTATAGGTCATTTTCATGGTGGCATCTTCTAATGTCCCTCCTTGCTGTCAGCTGCAGTGACCCAGCGGTCCCCCCATCTGTAGAATCAGCATGGGACCCCACCAGGACTATGGTCAGGATGTTCAAACACTGCAGTGTCACTGTGGGATTTTCTGACCCCACCTTGGGTGACTGTGACCTTGATCTACCCACAAAGAGTCTCCCACAGACAAACCACAGAGAGTCCCTTCATTAGAACTTGGGTTTTGATATGCCGAAAGCTGATAAGATGGAAAACCTCCCAAGGGAAGGCATTTCAGCATAGGGGTGATTGAGGCAGAAGAACCTCTAAGAACCAAACCAAAGGAATGGTGCCCTAACAGGGGAAGGACAGACAGTGTCCACCCCCAACTTGAGACAGGCGGCCTGATTATAGCCCAGGATTTGAATATTCTTGGGGACCATCTGAAGCCAATGAGATATTCCATCCAGTAAGGCAATGGCATTCCTGCAACATGCATAAAACCAGGCTGCAGGCCTGAAGCCTTTTAGAACTAAAAGAAATGGATGCTGATAGTAAAGTTAGCTGGGACCCTCAGACCTTGCCTTCCTCTCCTGTATAAGAAGTCTGGTCCAAAGCCACTTTCTCAGTGTGTAAGGTTCACTTCAGGATCTGCCTGGGGAAATAAAAATGGAGAAATGTTAAAATAATACACATTTAGAATTCCAGAAGGCGGGATCCCGGCCTCAGAGGCCCTGGGAACCCCGAGACCTTTGTGGTGGGTGGGAATGGGCAGGAATGCTGGGCCTGCTGTTTCCCCAGGACTGAAGCCCTGAGCTCCTTCTTTGCATGAGACCCTCATGATGCAGTTCTGTGTTTTGGGCCTCTGTCATGGCTCTTTGATGTGACAGTGAAGGGCACAGGCTTTAGAGTCAGCTAGACCTGAGTTAAATCCCACTCTTCCATTGACTCCCTGACCCTCAGTTTTCTCTTCTGTAAAATGGGAGTGAGAATAGCACCTCTCTCGTAGGGTGATGGTGAGAAAATGCATGAAGAAAACCTAAGCACGGATTGTGGGACAATGTAGCAGTCTGCTTCTACTAGTGGATTGTCTACGAACTGCCAGGCAGAGGGAACAGCTTGAGCAAAGCTGTGGAGTAGGGAACCAAAGGGGCGGTGAAGACCCACGATCAAACCTCCACCTCACCCCGGCTCCCCATGGGCAAGCTCTGCATGAGATGTAGAGGCCGGAAACCACGTGCACTGCAGCTGCCCTGCCCTGCTCCTGGCCATGCAGAGGGAACAGGAAGAAGGGCCCAGGCCCAGCGGGGCTCCCAGGACGGGGCAACAGCAGGAGCAGTTCCCAGATTTGGCCACAAGGTGGAGCTATGACCCTGCTAATCCATGTTTCTCATACAGCTATTTCTATAAAGTAGCTTTTTTATGCCAGGCACTATGCTGGGCACTTGACTTTTATGACCTAGTTTAATTTTCACAGCCACACCTCATGGTCAGCAGTATCACTGGCTCTATTTTAAAGATAAGGAGACTGAGGCTCAGAGTGGTGATAAATTTGTGGACTGGGAGCCACAATTACTGGGTTTAAATCTCATTTCATCAGCATACTAGGATACCTAACCTCTTTGCGTTTCAGTTTCCCCATTAAAAAATGGGGCTAATAATAGCAATATGTTATGATAGTTAACAGACCTTAGCTATTTGTTTATTTTTACTCTGTGCCCAGCTGAGGATCATTTCATTCGGTCCTCACAACCACCTAGGAGGCAGCTGTTAGTGTCCCTGCTTGGCAGATGAGGACACTGAGGCTCAGAAAGGCTAACTGCCTGGCCCACTTCCACACAGCTAGAAGGAGGCAAAGCCCAACTTCAAACCCAGGTCTTCTGGCAGAGAGCAGGAGCTGGAGGAGGCAGGCGTGTCTGGGGCCTCAGGGGTGCCCTACCGTGTCCTTGCTGAGCCTCTCATGCTGCTCTGGCTTCAGTTTCCCCACTGGTAGCACAAGAGACTTGGGTGGAAGTGGAGCCTCTTTGCTGCCTGCTGGTTCCCTGACTCTGCTGTGGGGAAAAATGGAGTGTGACAGCCGAGAGCCCACATCCTGGAGGGTCCCAGGGCTGGAGCTTAAACCCTGCAGTGAGATGAAGGCCCCAAGCCCTCGGGTTCCCCACCCCCACACAAAGAAACCCCAGAACTCAGTCCTCTATGGGTCCCTCTCTTGTTACCTGGGCTCATGGCCTGATGACACCCATGACATTAGTTTTCTCAACCTCCTTTTGTCAGGACTGTCTTTGTGAATGACCCGAGGGCCCCTGCAGGCCTCAGGGAGAGCCACGTGGAGCCAGAAGGTGGCACAAGAAGGGAGAGAAGAGGCGAGTGGAGCCAGCCTGTGGTATTCTGGAAGTCTCCACAGGCCCAGGGCACTTGTGTCCTTGGTCCACCAATAAAGGCTCAGATGGTTGGTGCCTCTGGTCCCCAATGGACCCACCATGGGGGGCTCTTGGGAAACATTCCCCACGTTCATTCTTTCAGGCAACAAATACAGCCAGGTCTCAGTTGATATGAAGCTGACTTATGCAAATCTGAAATACTGTCCTACAAAATATGAATGAAATTTCATGTAGTGAACAGAAAGTTAAATAAAACCCAACCCCTCCCCCCATTTTTCCATTGATAAGAACGCATGCCTAAACATGTTCAAGTCTCTTCCTTCTTAGGAAGAATAAAGGTCCCTCCCTTGACTCTACACCCCCTCCAGCTCCCACCTTTCTCTCTTCCCCTTCACAGCCAGAGTTCCCTAGAGCCGTGTCTCAGCCTTGAACATGGACATGAACACCTGAGCTCTTGTTAAGATGCAGGCTCTGGGCAGGAGGTCTGGGCTGGGGAGAGGCCGATGCTTCCAGCCCATGAGCCACACTGTGAGCAGCACACTCATTTGAGACGAGTCCATCCCTCCACCCATCTGCTTTCCACTGGTCACCCCACCATGTCAGCCCTCACCAGGTCCTCAGTGATCAGCACGTGGACATTTGTCAGCCACGTCTTACTGGACCATAACAGCTGCCTCTTCCTCCTCCTTCAAACCAGTTCTTCCCTTGGCCATGTTCCCCTGGCTTTCCTCCTGCCCCTCTGGCCTTTCCATCTCTGCCTTCTGTGCAGGCACAATGTTTGTGTGTTGGCCAGCCAATGTATGCCTTCCCCCTGGCCACTGTGATTGGTTCAGTGTTCTGAATGGAACCCCAGCAGGGTCGATGGGAATCAGTTCTAGGATTTTTAAGGAGATATTAGGAAATGGATACATTCTTTCTGTTAGGGTTACTTATTAAGAGAGAGTGTAGGCCTGGAGTTGCTGGTGGCTGTCTCTGCCACCTCTTGGGGGGTGTCAGTTTGAGAATGAAACTAATGCAAAAGAAAGCTCACCCAAGTCAAGGAGAGAAACAGAGTCCTGAAGATTTCCTTTGAGCACCTGGATACAGCTATGCCTGAAACCCAAGTTACATGAGCCAATGACTCCCTTTCATACATAAGTCTGTCTGGGTTGTGTTTTCCATTACAAGTAACCCAAAGAATCCTGACAGATGCAATTGGCAAGCGCATTTCAGTTCATACTGCAGAAGCCATAGAGGGAAAAAAGAGATGAATCCCAGACAGAGCTTAGCCTTGCAGGGTTGATAATCGTGTGCGTGTGTGTGTGTGTGTGTGTGTGTGTGTGTGTGTAGACAAGGAAGAGACCTGTTCAAAAGCTATAAGGCAGCGTGTGAGAAAGGCCAGCTGGGTGGATCAATGAAGACTTCACATAAGAGGTGATCTGAAGAATGAACAGAATTTGCAGGGGTGTGACATTCTCAGACCTGGCTTTTGGCACTGGGAAGAGCTGATGCAATGAAAGTCCAGGAGGCCAGAGAGGAGAACTTGAGGATGATCCGGGACAGAGAAGCCTGAGAGTGGTGACGAGTTGCGATCCCACAGACATGAGTCCTACCTGGATGCGTGAAGAAAGACAGGGAGCTATGACATTTCTCCCACGGGTTTTCTTTCCCCTTTTAACTGAGGGGCCACCACATGACACTGCAGGACTCTTTGTC
>NW_007726175.1:1242011-1270340 GCF_000696425.1 Galeopterus variegatus | reverse complement strand
AAAAAAAAAATCCTCAGAGATATTTAGAACAATGATAAAACTTTGACTTTATTATATAGCATGGTTATGAGGAGTTTTATGATTATACCAAGTTTTATTTTGGTTAAAAAGCAAATTTCAGATAAGGCTGAAGAATTCTTTTTATTGGCAATCCATTCCCTACTTACATAATACAGTGTTGTTTAAAGAAAAACTTTAGACAAATTAAATTTAACAGAGTTTAATTAAGCAAAGAACAATTTGTGAATTGGGCAGTCCCTGGAATCAGAGCAGATTAAGAGTGACTCCTCCATTGCTATGTGGTCAGTTAAGATTTACAGACAGAAAAAAGAGAAGTGACATACAGAAAATGGAAGTGAGGTACAGAATAGTTGGCTGCCTGTAAGTGACTGAGACTTGGCTACTTGTTACAAGAGTAGATTGCAGTCTATTTACACATCAAGTTAGGTTACAGGTCACTATGTCTGAAGAAACCTTTAGGCCAAACTTAATTTAAAAATTTCCCCCCTTTTGGTCAACCTCTCAACTTTGAAAGATTGACTAATACTTTAGGCACTGACATCACATTGTGTCATTATTGTAAATAGATTTATTTGGTTTCAAATTCCANGTTTTATTATAATATCTCCATCTCTCTCTCTCTCTCTCTCTCTCTCTCTCTCTCTCTCTCTCTCTCTCTCTGTCTCAGAAAAAAAATAAAATATGTACTACTGATTCTGTTTTTCTGGAGGAATTTGACTAAAATAACATATAATACAATTACTGTCAAGGTCTAGAAATTTTTCCACTTATAGTTCTTTTAATTCAAGAATTTGCTATTTTATTACAAATTAAAGATACTAAGATGATTTTAATCATTTCTAAACTTGATTTAATTTCCAATTAACACAATAACTGCCACCATTAATACTGCAATATAATTTTAAAGGAGAAATCATGTCTATAATTCCTTTTTGCCTTTTTCATTTTCTCTTTTGTTGTTAACTCTACAAATGCAATCATTTTCTGCAAATGTCCACTGAAATCAGTAGGTTATAGTGAGTGCTATAGCATTTAAATTGGTAGACTCACTGAAATCTAGTCAGCTCACCAGTGTCAACAGCATGTTTTTGGTTTCTCTCGGCCTATTCTTTTAAGATTTTTCAAAATATTATTTTTAAGTTCTGTAATTTCTCTGAACATTGTAGAAATTTTTAGTTGTTAACATTCTTAATATAATTCCATCTATAAAACAATGCTGAATTAGAGTTTTACCAAATTATCATGGATGAAATTATAATTCTGTTAGAAATATTTTAAATATACACAGTTTAGAGAATAAAATCATAAGCACTGGTAACAATGATGTAACAAATGTTAAAATGTTGCATTTTTCTTAAATTCATTTACAAAAATCAACATAAAAATTACAGAGCTACTAAAATCTACATGCACATTTCTTTCATATTCCCTGGAAATCAACCCCAATCCTAAAACTGGAGTCGATCTTCACCATTCCAATTTTTTGTATATTTGCTGCATATTTATTTATACATACACGTATAGTGAGACTGCTTATGTTCCTAATATTCATATAAATGTTTTATTTCATAAAAAGTTTTAAGAACTTATCTTACTGAAAAAATAAAGATGAAATAAACTATAAACATAATAAAAAATTTAGAAAGTGATAGTGCTATGAAGAATACAGCAGATAAGGAAGATTAGGAGTTTGTGAGCTGAGAGTAGGCTGCAATTTAAGGAAAAATGAACACAGGCCTTTAGAGAAGGTGTCACTTGAGCACACATTTTAGGCAGAGAAAGATTTATTTTCCTCATCTATCACTATACTGGTTTGGATCTCCACATACAAGGCTAAAGTTCTCTTTACAAGGATAAAATTCCTTTTGTCCTTATTGACACTTTCATTTTGAATCTTTTCATCTAATATTAATATCGCTATACCAGTTAATTGTGTGTGTATTTCTGTGTTTAAAGTGTGTGCAAGTAGTGATTACAATTTACCTAAATTTCTCCTGCCACTATTTTATTTTCACCTGTTTGTTTTTTTATTGTATGTTTCTCATTTGTAACTTATTGGTTGATTTTAAAGCATCAAATGGCTTTATTTTTCTTTAAAGCTGTCAGACACTGTCCCTTCATGGTCAAGTTAATATGTTTGAATTTATTACAATTGCTTTTTAATTTATTTCTACCTCTTGTTGTGTGTGTGTGTGTGTGTATGTGTGTGTGTGTGTGTGTGTGTGTGTGTGTTTAGTAATTCTTTTTATTCAGGGCTTATTTATGCTAAACTTTATCACCACATATTTATTTTATCTTGTACTTTCACAATTAATTTTCATGAGACTTTTGATTTTTTCATTGTCTGCTAATATCTCATTGCTGAGGATGTCTGCCATCAATCTTTTAAAAAAAAATTTAGGTAACATGACTTTTCTCTCTGGTTGCTTTAAAGACTTTTCTCCTTTTCCTATAGATTTTGCAATTTCAGCATTGTAGTCTAAGCATATATTTTCTATATTTCTATTGTTATTTCTCTGTTCATTTATGAATGTGTATACGTATGTTCCTATCTATGTTTCTATTTCTATAATCCATCTCTCCATCTACTTATTCACCCATCCATCCATCCATCTTTATTTTTCACTTTCTTGATCAGCATTGGGTTCATATTTATTTGGATAATTTGTGTTTCCCTCCAATTCTATGTAATTCATAAAATTAAATTGTTCAAATTTGTTCAAGTGTTGCCTCTCAACTTCAAGTCTCTTTTTTTAGGACTACTAATAGTCACTGCTGCATACTCTCTGTCTGTTCTTTGTATCTCTTAACTGTGCCTCTGTTATTTTAACTTTAGCTGTGCTACATTTGGGGAATAATCTTTTACTGTCTTCCAATTCACCAATCTCTTTGATTTTTCCAGTTTAGGCACTTTGCTATCTATTGAGTTTATAGCACCTCGGAGACTGTATTTCCTTTGTGAGCTATTTTTTTTGGCTCTTTTCAGGGACACCTGTTATTATTTCACTTCTGTTTACTTTAATTCATTATGTTTTATTGTTATTGTCTATTTATAAGTTCCATTTCCTTTTGATCTCTGAAAAATTTTAGTCGTTATAAAAATTATTACTAATATCTCAGAACTGATTTTTATTGGCTGTTTTTCTTTTGATTGGCTTTATTAATTATTATGTTTTGACGATATTCTGTTTGTACTATTCTCACCTTTCCTTTATAAAAGTTTTATAGTTGCCTCCATTCAGACCTAAAGCCTACTGCCTAAAAACAAGATCTATGTTAGTCAATTATTATTCCCAGGACCCCAGAATAGAGTTATCAGTTCACAATTCCAAATGGACCTATTTATTTAGACTAGAAAGTGAGTGGCAGTCTGAGAATTATGTAGCACATCGTCTATGCACTATAGGCTCCTGCCTGGGGAAAACTATCCAACAGTAAAAATGGGAATATCACAGACAAATTCATACACCAGTGGGTGGCATCATTGTAAGATTATAGCTGCTTTGTTGCAAGCAATCATTTTTAAATTGTTCACTAAATGGTTAGGTTCACCATAGTGCCTAGTTTCTACCTCTGAACTTGCTTCTGGTATTTTATCTTTGGTGGAGTTTATTCAGTTTACATTGATATACAGGAAATGAAGCCTCAGCCTCTTCATTCTGAGCCATAAGCAAAGTCCAGCATGCCTGCGTACTTAGTTACATACATTATTTTGTTTTTCTGTTCAGTTTTTAGACCAAGGAGAGGTTTATTTTCATTTTTACAGAAACTATTTTTTTCAATTTTTAAAATATCAAATTTATCTACACTAGTGGTTATAATAAAAGAATGTAAACTTACAACTTCATCTTAACAAGAATTCCAAGAATTCCAAGAAAATTATCCTTATACTTTTTTTTTTTTTTTTTTGGTTCTCAAATTTTCTAAGCCTGTAACTCTTCCTTCCAAATTTGAATTTAAAGTATATTTACATCCCTTAATTAAAATACAATGAATACTTGTAATATTGCTTTAGAAAATATCCTTATACCAATTCAGATCATTTCAGGCTATCCTAACTTTGAGTCTTTTAAAGATTTTTTCATGTAAAATTTTCACTATTATTTTTATATACTCTAGGATATTAAGATTAACAGCTCCTTGTATTTTACTCCAAAAATAGTTGATATAATTTTTTTACAAATTTGTTTTACAAAATGGCATGGTATTTCTTGAGTAGCAGCTTAGTTTTCCATGACTGTAGTTCAATTTGCGGTCTTCATGAAGATCTAACTCCATCCAAGTGCTATGTTGTGAGGTTCAGAAAGATCAAATTACCATCCAATCAATATTCAGATAATTTTAACAAATATTCTTTCATATACATATAAAATATTATTTCAGCATTGATACACACTGATTATATGGTTATAGAACCTAACATTCCTGAAAATACTCTGGGTTTTGCACATGTGTAAATTAAAATTTAGTAAAGTTCAAAACACAATACCTAGTTATTTGCTATTACTAATAAAAATACTCCAGATTAAGAAAATAGTAAACAGGTCTTCTGGTCAAGATGGTAGAATAGATGTTCCCCAGCATTACTCTCTCCCATAAATCAACCAATTTACAACTAATTAAAAGCAATGACAGCCAAGCTGGGGCCACTAGAGCTCATGGGAAGAGGAGGAGAGACCTGCAGGCGGGAGAAGCCACAATTAGAGAGAGAAAAAAGCATTCCAATTGTTTCATGCCCCGGCCACTTTAAGGCTGGAGCTGCTGAGCACACAGAGCAGGAGTTGGCAAAAGCCACAGCTGTGCCTTTCAGATGAAGTTGCTTGGGGGTGGCAGGGCACAAGAGGGCCTTTGGGGGCCCCCAGGCCAGCAGTACCATCAACAACATTCCCATGGGCCCGCATAGGACTGAGGAGCCACCACAACTGAAAAAAAGGAGCCACTCACAGGCCAGTGAGTCATTGCAAGGGACCAGAGCATAGCCCTTCCCATGGAAAGTGTTTAGAGCACTGACAGTGAGGGAGATGGGCCCACTGGGGGGAATGCTGAGGCACAGCAAGGACAGCTAATCTGTACCCCAATCAATGCAGGAGCACTCAGAGGAGACTGGTCAGGAATATAGAATTGCAAGGGGTGCAGTTTGATGAAAACACTCAGGCCCAGACCAGTGTTTCTATACAACCCAAGTGCACCAGAATTCACCAGATCCACAAGTACCTATAAGGTCAAACATTAAGATCTGAGTTGCACAAAAAGTCTTCCCTAGGGAATCAGCAGCAAAGCAGCAATTTAGCTCAACTACAGGACTCAAGTGCTGGTCCCCACAGGAAGTGCCCCCATTTTAGAAGTAAGCAAAGGACAACAAATTATTTCCAGCACATAGTTTAAGTGGTAGGAACAGCAAATAATCCAACACAGAACTGAAAAAAAAACAAAGTACCCACAACCAGAGACAAAGTTTGATAACTAATAAAGGTCTCGTTTCACCAAAGAACACCTATAACACTAGAAGGACCAGAAGTCCCCTGGGCTACCAAGCCAAGAAGCAAGGAGGGCCAGGGGTCTCAGCCATGCCCCCCCCCCCCCCGACACCTGCAACCAGTCCTGAGGATGGAGTCTGAGGGCCTCAGACACACCCTGACTACAAGTGCAACCACCACAGTGATGACAACCGAGCCACCACAGGAAATGCCCCAGGCTCTCCCGAGCTGGCTGGGCGGGGGCCTGAGGGCCTCATCCACAACCTCTCCACAAGAGCAACCAGCCCAGCAGCAACCAGCAAGCCTCAGCAAGAAGGACCCCAGGTTCCTGAGATGGGGTGGTGGAGGGCTATTGCCACACCCCCTCACATCTGCACCCAGCCCTGCAATAACCAAGCCACCGCTGGAAGCCCCCTGGTCTCCCCTGTGGGAATGTGGGGGATGCCACAGGCCTCAATCCCATCCCTCCTCCTTCCTCCTTCTTCCATCCCATTTCCTTCCCCTTTCCCCTCTCCCCCTCCCTCCCAACTGCTCCACAACAACATCCTAGAATGTAAAAAAATAATATTAATAAAATAAAAATAAAAATAAATAAAAAAGAAAATAGTAAACATAAATGGGCAATTAATAATTATTCTCTGTTTTATAAGAACATGTGAAGAGAACCTATATTACTATAGTTTATAAGGTGGAAACTTTTAAATATGGCATTATACTCATGTTCTTAATTCATGTGGCATCTTCTTTGACCTATAGTGTCCCTCCTATGTTTTCCCACAGTACCATGTAATAGTCTTATCTTATTCTAGGCAATGACTATCTGTAATATTTGCCTATTTGGTACTCATAAGCTGTCCTCCATTTTCTGATAACATACCAATTTCCTTGAAGAATCCCATTTGCTCCTACTCAGAACATATTGCTTTATTCCACAGCCAGAGAGATGAACAGATAATGTAGGTCTGGACAGTCAGAGCCACAGAATTTGTTGCAGGGATGAGCAGGTGCACTGAGACATGAGGTAGCATCCTCAGCTCTGGGACTTCCCCTGAACAATTAGAAAAAATGATAGCTCTTTATGCCAGGTTTACAAATTAGTGGGGCATTCACTTATCACTGCTGGAGTCTCCCGCCTACCAGAAAAAAAAGACAACGAAACTCTTGGAGAGAAAACCAGAGCTAAGGAGCTGAGGGATGCAGAAAAATTCATGAGGGCATAAAAGCTATTCCTTAAGCCTGAACAGTCCTGGAATTTTATAGTTAAGTCTGTAAATTCTCTCTCTCTCTCTCTCTCTCTCTCTCTCTCTCTCTCTCTCTCTCTCTCTCTCTGTTTTCCTATAGTGGCCAATCACAGTTCCTTTCTAACTGCATGAGTTCTTCCTCACAGATCATATATTATAATTGCCTATTGTGTCCTCTGTATCACCTATTATATTATATGTTTCTTGACAATGGAGATTAGGTCTTGTTGACTGTTTTATGTTCAGTTCCTATTACAATGCCCCAATCAAATATCTGATAAAAAAAAAGTAAATGAAAAAATGTGGAAGTACTTATTTTTATATTTATTACCATAGTTATTATTAATTAAAAATAATCAATGGATATTTTTGTCTACAATTCTGAGTTAAATATCTTGAGTTGGTAGAAAATAAATATTTTTTCTACTTTATTCTATGGGAAATCATTAGAAAGAACTGGAATATCAAATTAGAAAATGGTTATCAAGTATAGTATCAAATTACATTGATCAGGTAATTGTTGAGTATTGGAAATGGTATAAATGTGGTGAAAAGGGATGGAGTTGAAACTAAAGTCCTGGGAATATCTCATAACACGCAGAAACTCCTGCGTCCCATGATAATGTCATCAGCCAGATGGTAGGGAAAATTTTAGTATAAATGCTTTAGTGCATCTCTTTAGAATAATAGTCCTTTTTGGTATTTTGTTGTTGTAAAAAAACTCATATTATGTAAAACATGCCTCTACAATTGTAATATTTTGTCATGTTTGTTTTTTTATGTGAGAACACACATATTTTTAGTGCCATTTAAAAGCAGGTGATAGACATCATGACACCCCATCCATACATTCTTCAACATGCAAGTCCTAGAAATAAGGAGAGTCTCTTACAAAGTTACAAAGTCATTACAACTCCTAAAATAATTGACAACCATTCATAATCTAATATTCAGGCCATATTCCTAGTTGTAATAAGAATGCTCTTTAGAGGTTCCTTTTTAAAATGGGTTAATGCATTGAAAATGACTGTTTTGAATAACTAGACTAACTAGACTTTTGTTAGTGATGTATATACGAACAAATAGATTAGATTATTATCTCCTGAGTGTTACCCAAAATACTAGTGCCAAAAATGTTAATTTTGCTACATAGAAAATAGTATTATGAATCAAATAAGTTCTTAAGGTAGACGAGTCCTATACAAAAGTAATGCATAAGTAGCAATATAAAGAGGGCAAATTGATTAACCGCTTTGGGTGGTTGAAGAAAAGATTCACTGCCATTCAAGAATTGTGCATTAATACTTCCTAAATGTTCATCACCTTCCATTAAACTATGGGGAGTCCAAATGAGATGTAATAAGATAAAATTGACTGGACAGAAAGGAGATTTCTCTGTAAAATGTTTCAAGGATAGAATAAGGATATTGAGCTTGAATCAGTATTGAGTGAAGGAGTTTTGTCCAGAATAAAGATTTGATGAATATAATAATTGAGGGAAGATGAATATAGCAGAAGAGATTACAAAAAAGAAGGAAAACACGGACATAGGCTATTTCAGTAACTCAGGTGAAAACTGATGAGAGTACAATGTTTGCTTTTAATTCACAGGTTTCATTTTGCCAGAAAACATCAAGAGGCTCTTCATGAAACAGTGGAAATAATTACACTAGGATACAGGTACTCCAGGTCCTTACCCCAGACCTGTCACTAATTAGCTGTGTGACCTTGTATAACTCAAGAATCTCACCTAGCCCTTGAACCTCAACTGAAAACTGAGAGGGTAGAATAAAAGCTAACTAAAGTAGAGCTCCAAATTCCTATTAATTCCAAAATGCCTGTGCCATATTAGCCACCCTCCATTTAGACTTGAAGTTGCCTGAAGTTTGAAAATGATGAGGAGATAAAAGCATTTATTCTTAACAGAGGTTAAGAGAATTTGAGAACCAAAAGTTGAGAAAGTGATCACTTTAATATAGTCTGCGTTTTCTCCTAACATTCTCTTTATAGCTGCTATGGAGAAGTGCAATTAAACTATTTTAAAAGACAAATGTAGAGCTAGGGCTGGGTCTAGAACTCACAGACCCCTCAAGGCCGTTGTCCAGACTGGTGCACAAACCCTTCACATGCAGGTCTATGAGCTAGGTAACTGGAAAAAAGGTCCTTGGAGCCTTGGTTGAAGAAAGAGTAGTCTTTCTTTCTGCACACACGTGTCTAAGAGCTAGGCAGTCCAAAGAGAAACTCAAAACTCAATTGCTACTGGCAAAGTCCAAAGAAAAACTGAGCAGCTGCCAGCAAAGTAAACATGCTCTATTTTTAGACCCAAGTTCTCTGCTGGCCAACAGTTCAAGGCTGCTGCTCCACACAACACTCAAGAACACAAGAATAGCAACAAAACTAGAAAGATACATTGGCATGCATGCACACTAACTCCACACACACACACACAATTTGTTTACAAAGAATGTGCTGCACCACACCCAACCAGACCTGGGGTGAGGGGGCCTGATTAAACTATTTTCCCAACAACAAACATGCCATCAGAATATCTCGTAAGAAATTCCATCTGGAATTTTAAGGATTCTGACTTTATTATTTATGTTAAGCATTTAAATAATATTTTTCACACATATGCTTTTAATTGTGATGTAATTTGCGATAGTTTTAACTATTTACCTGTAAGCAGTAGGTTTCCTTCTATAGTCATAAGGTTTCTCAATCTCTGATATTTCAGGTCAAATACTAACAGATGCCATGTGTTCAAGGTCATATCAAAAGGAGTGAGTAAAACATCAAGTTCAAGTGAAACTAGGACTAAGGAGCATGTGATTTACATGGGGAGGTGTCAACATCCCCAAGAACATGGAGATGATATTTTAACTTCCACCCATATAAGAAATGTAGGGTTTTCCCAAGGGACATGGGGAACAAATTTAATAAGAAGTTTAAGTCCTTTAATATATTTTCATTCATAAAGAATGCATAACATTAAGAGATTTTCTTTTGCCGGAAGTATTTTTTTCTTGTTTTAAGTTAGTACCTTTTGCAAAATCAACTTGAATGTCTGCCCGACAAACATATCTCAGATCAGATTTATATAATAATTTCAGTGCCAATTATTATTCAGTGCAGCAGTGTTCACAGCAATAAAGGGGCAAGGAGTGAGGAACATTAAATGTAGTGAATGTAGTTGTTTCCTCAAGAAAATTATTGTCTTGTTGCTTTAGACTACATGTATGAAAGTGTGCAATAGATCCTTTATTCAGCATCCCCTGGGATATTGTAGGGATATCAGGGTGTTGCATTAACATGAAAGTTGTATCTCTTGTACATTTCCAGTCTGAGACTTCTGGAATTGAATTTACTTCCCTGTTTTCCATTAAATCTGGTGCACACACAGATCAGTGTTACACATGTTTGGAACCTGTGTTAACTACTCCAAGGGTTCCACTTTATTTAGTTTTTTAATTTATCTAAAATTTTCCTGGACACTTGAAAGAATTTATGCATATTACAAACACAAATGACTTTTTAAATTTAGAAACTGGCTGCAACTGGGTAATGTGATCCTCAATTGCTAGATTTAGAGATCAATGGCACAAGCACCTATGTTGCCACTAAAGATATTAGAATGATTTAAGAACAAGTGACCTATGGTCTGGTTTCTGGCAATCTAGTGAGAGCTAGTCACTCATGGCCATGAATCGGTATACAGAGTGAATACATCTCAGCCTGAACTTGTATTCTCATTGTTATGCTCAGCTGTGTTTAAGCTACAACATTCTAGGATAGCTTACTGTCATTTAAATATAATGTGAGCCTCAAATTAAGTTCGATTTCTTCAGTAACCATATTAAAAAAAAATAAAAAGAAACAGGTAATATTAATTTTAACAATGTAATTCAATATATCCAAAATATTAACAGTTCAACATGTAATTGATATTAAAAAAAATAATAAGTACTTTTCTCTTGCTAAATGTTTGAAATTTGGTGCTCATTTAACACTCAATTCAGAGTAGCTGCATTTCACATCCTCAATAGCCACATGTGTTTAGTGGCTACCATAGTAGGCAATGCAGTCCTATAATGCTAGGTTTCAATGCTTTAAATGGTGCCAAGCAGAACTCAGTGCCATGGAACTATTAAAATGCTCTTTGATTGTGATGGTTTAACTAAAAGGCAGTTGTTCTCAGTTTTTAATTAGGTAGTAAGAATTATTAAATAAGAAAAACTATATATTTTTCAACATTGGCTTTTCTAAACCAAAAACCATGTTTCTCATGAAATTCGTATCATTTGAAAAGTAAAGTTATTTTGATATTTTTTTCTCATTTATTAGAAATTTATAATACTGGAAATGGCAAACGAATAAATCCTATCAACTTTGGATAAAGGCAATATTCAAATTATTTATATAATTGATTAAAACATCCTAAAATCAAAATTCCCTGAATTGATCGTTTTCATCCTGCCACTAAAGTTTCTAAAATTGGGTTGTTACGTGTTTTTGTGGTAAATAAATACATACATATACATACTGTATATATGAGGTGTGTGTGTATATATACATATGGTGGATGTGTATATATACTCCCTTTCCCCCCATAAAAAACAGATCTTACTATTTTGAAAGTTAAGTGTACAGTGAGTGGCATTAAATACATTCACATTATTGTGAAACCATCATCACCTTCCATCTCTGGAACTAGTTCACTCTTCCCCCAACTGAAACTCTGTACCCTTTAAATATTAACTTCCCATTTCGCCTTCTCCTCAGCCCCTGACAACCACCATTCTACTTTGTCTCTGTGAACTTGACTACTCTAGATACCTCATAGAAGTGGAGTATAGGAATATTTGTCCTTTTGAAGAATAGCTTATTTCACTTAGCATAATGTCTTCAAGGTTCATTCATGTAGTAATGTGTCAGAATTTCCTTCCTTTTGAAGGCTGATATTCCTGTTTGTGTAAACCACAGTTTGTTTATCCAGCCATTCTCCAATGCACCCTTGGGTTGCTTTTGGACCTTTTAGTTATTATGAATAATACCACTATGAACATGAGTGTACAAATAACCTGTTTGAATCATGGACCTTTACTTAGTTTGGGAACCAATTATTTTTCCTGTTTTTCTTTCATTAAAATGGTGGTGAATTTTTCTTTCACTTTAGAATGAAATAAAATATTTCCTTTTTATACTGGTAGTGTATACAGTCTTTCTTCCTAATAGAACAGGTAAATTTATTCCCACGGACATTTTAACTTTTTATTTCCAAGTTCTGATTCCACTATATTCTTCTAAAGTCATTCTTCTTTAATATTAAGTTATTTTACATTTAGAAATATTAGCATACTGAATTTTTAAACTTAAAAAATGTCTGTAGAATATTCTAAGCTACAGCTCCCTGGGTCCCAAATAAATTATCCCAGTTTTACATTTTCTGTTGGAATTTATCTTGTCAAATACCCGAGGTTTCAATCTTTCAACCCTTTTCACTACTAATTTGTCTCTCATCACCCACATGTGAGCTATTCTTGGTATTAAAAACTCATTTTTAAAGCAATATGATTTCAGCAACTAAAATACCGTGTGTGCTTGGTTAGGTTAAATTTAGCCCCATGAAATTTCACCTTAGCAGTTTTGCAGCATCAGTGCTTCCCCTATCCCCAATCCACTTCTTGCATTCCACTGTGATTTCTTCCCCTCTAGTAAATAGGGCTTTGAGGACACATGTTCCAAACTAAGGAGAAAAATAAACACAGTCATATACCAAATATGATCTAAAAATAGGAAAACAAAGCTCATAAAATCCTGAGAACTGATGCTTATAGCAAAAGTAGACTGTTCTAACTTTTCAATTCCATATTTAGAGTGTTCAAAAACTTGTGAGAAGCATATGATAATTTTATTAATAACCAGAACCATCCCAACGAACTTCACTGCCTGAACTTCTAACACATTCAGTGTTCTTTACTTCCAGCTATTTTCATCAGCAAGTCTTAGGAGGAAAGGAAGAGATATATAGATGAGCAGTTGTAAAAAATGCAACATTTAGTTTTTGCTGCAATTGCGATACACAAATTTCTCTCATATTTAGTATACCCATCAGGCATATTTCCCCAACTTTCCCCAACCAAGATTGTTCTTGGGAAAGCACAGCTATCATATAAATGAGCAGCAGTGAGAGAAATGACATAGAAACAGAATGTGCTGAAGCAGGACTCCAGCAGGCTGGGCATGCCCAGAGAGCACCAGAATGGGTGACTGTGGAGGAGCCTAGCAGCCACCAGACACTTTCTCCTATTGGAACATGTACCTCTTCTCTTTCCCAATGAAGCTTTTCACTTGACCTTGCACAGGGGTACTTGAAAAAGTTGGTGGAAAAATAAAATTAAAAGATAATATTTGTCTTTCAATGAACTCGTTGAAGGCTTTGTTTCTTACAGTCTGTGTATAGTTAAACTTTATTTTTAACTCAGAATGAGAGTATTTGCCATTTAATAAATTAAATCTATTTATATTTATTGTCATAACTTACTTCTGTCATCATGTTTTATGTTTCTAAGCTTTCTTGTTTTATATCTTTTGTGATATATAGTATACAGTTCTTTGTATCTTTTACTATAGTGATTTTTTAAAAAAAATTCCTTATTAAATTATCTTCAATACTTATAGTCCATTTGTTACATTACTTACAATTTTTTGTTGTCATGATCTAAGAACTAAGCACTGAAACTACTTACTAGCATTTGTATACTCATATCTGCATTTCATGAATCATTTTGGAAATTTCTATTTTATCACCACATTTTTTTTTCCTTTTTTTTTTTTGTCTTTTTTCGTGACCGGCAACGGATCGCAACCCTCGGTGTTGCGCCCATACCTTGCTCAGCCAGTGAGCGGCTGGTCTGTATATGGGATCCGAACCCTCGGCGGGAGCGCCGCCGCTCTCCCAAGCGGCGCACTGTAGCAGTGCGCCACCAGGCCGGCCCTATCACCACATTTTTAACCATTATTTAGAATTCATTCTATTGGTATTGATTTTAGTGATTGCTTCTAATCCTAAATTAGAAACAAAATTACTAAATTACTTCTAATTCTGTAGTTTGGTTTACCTCTTAGTTGTTGAAGGACCATAGTGAACATTGCAATTGACTCCCTAATATTTATTGCACCTCGGATGTGTAATTCAAGCTAATGAGAGGTTGGTTCAAGGACAGCTACATGACCCAATTCTGTTCAATGGGATGTGAGGGGATATCTTCCAGGGACCTTCTGGAGAAGTGTCTTCTCTCATAAGAGATAGCCACAAAGAATCTCTTTTCATCCTCTGGACATTGGCTGCAACTATCACAGCTAACTTTTTATCAGACTGGGGTCAAGTCAGTACCAAGAACAGCAAAGCGAAGTGGTGGAGAAAACCCAGGATCTTTGATAATAACATTGAGGTATTTTTTATCAGCCCTGAAGGCCACATTACCTCTTTCTTCCTGTTGTATGAAAAAGCATAGACATATATAGTGTAGCCACTTTGAGTTCAGAATTTCCATCATTGTGACTGAGAACATTCTTTACAATAGAAATTTATTCAATTAATATTTCTGTGGCTAATGATTGAGTAACTAATTTTTGAGATTATAAGATCTTATACAAGTGTCTGAGTATTGATTTCTATTGTATTCATTTATAAATAGAAATGTGGTTGAGTTTGGAATTTTGGAGTTACTTTCCACTGAACATTCAACCGACAAAACTTTATTTTCTTCTGAAATTGGTTTTGAGGAGGTAAATTCTGAAACTAGATTAAATGTTCTTACTTGAGAAATGACCAGCTTATGTGCTTGTAAATGTTTTTATCCTTCATATTAAAGATATTCTAAGGGTATTTTAGGTAACTTTATTCATTTAAGTCCTTCTGCTCAGAAGACTTATGTTCTTAGCTCAGAAAAGTTTTACTCTGATATATATTTCATTAATGTTTCTGTTCCATTCCTTCTCTTTTATTCTGGCACTTCAATTATAGTATTTTATAGTTTTTTTGAACTTCCATATTTACTTTCTTCTCCCATGTTTAATTCTTCTCCTGTTGTTCTACATAATACAAATTAAACATTATGAATTATGAGTGAATACAGAGTGTATAAACAGGAAATAAAGGGATTAAGAAAGGGAGGATACATTTTTCTCTTTTGTTTTGTATGTTTATTTGTTTCCCTGCTTTCATCTTAATTGTGGCTGCCTATCTGATGCTGGTTGTCATCATTTACCACGGGGCAGGCATTGACACCACAGTCTCATGTGCAGGCATGAAATCTTCACTCGGGGCCTCTCATTCACAGTCCCTCCCGCTCATCCTGTCCCTTCTTAAGTAGGTGGCATCCTCACCCTAAAGTCCCATTACCAGCAGGCCTCCCTGTGGGCTATGGCACTGGCAAAATAGTTCAGCTGGCCAGCTTTCAGTGAATCCACTTAATCCATGGAAAACTCACACATCCTTGCCATGCCAACAGATGAGGAACAGGTTGTTCCATTTCTTCCTTCTTGTTCTCCAGCCATTCATTTCACATGGTTGTTTTTTCCTCTTGCTTAAGCAGGCACATGGTACAATGCCAAGTGCACTGCCTAAGCTGAGATCCTAACAGAGAAAGACACGCCTTGTTCTCTTTCAGTCACCCTGAAAGTAGTTGTCTTGGAGACACAATCCCTTAGCTTTAGTGTTGGGGACAAAGAACTTCAAGCAACAGAATGACCCACCAGGCAGGCTCAGCACTCCCTTTTCCTCCCCGTAGTTATTTCCTCATATCAACAGCAGCACAAAAGAGGTCATGAGGAGACCACAGACTGCATGCAATCATGAAAGGAAAGGAAGCTGCTAGGAACACATTGTGAAAAGACTTCCCTGGATCAGACATTTTGGGCACGGGGGTGGTGGTGGGGTGGGGGGGTGAGTAAATATAATCGAAGGAGGAAGAAACAGATTTTAAATGTGAAAGGTTTACATTGCAGGCTTTATAATATTAGGTGTATTGTATATCTGCAGAGAGTAGCCACAAAGTACCTCTGCATGCTTTTTAGAAATTAACTTACATCCTTTTTCATTCTCCACCCAGATTGCCATTCTGTCACCTGTTTTCCTCAACCTTCATCCATGTTGGTGCTTGGAAGCTATTGAAAAAAATCACTGATCATTGGTTTTAGTCTCTAGTTTTTTTAGGTAAAAGGATTTGTGACCACACTCATCAGAATTAAAAATGAATAAACAGCATGGACTATGGAATCAGACAGACTTAGTTCCTTTTCTAACTGCAGGTTATAGCTTTGTCACTGCTATAAACCTTAATTTCCCTGGTCAGTAAAATCATAAAAACAATACTAGTGTATCTCATAAGTTTGATGCAAAGATTAAATGGAATGATGTGAGCAAACAACTTAGCACAATGTTTTACATATGGATAAATATTATTATGTAGGATGATAGCTACATTCTCTGTCAATACTTTGATTGTAATAGCAAACAACAGCAAAACCCAAACTCTGAACCCATATATTCTGGTAACTAAAATGATTTCCCTTAGGTATCTAAAATATTTATGTCACTGTCATTCAGGGATAAATTCCTGAGATAAATGTGACTTTGTATTCTACGCTAATAATTGGACACACTTAACACATAAAAGCTCACAGGTTATTAACACAGTTTTCTGTATGTAAGATGTTCCTTTTCATAACATGCATCAATATTTTGTCTTTTTAGTTTCTCCTTTCAAATCTCTACTAAAAAGTTCAAACCCAGTTTCAGTTTTTGATATTTCAGAAAATAACTAAGGGCCAAGAGTTAGTTTCCTGAAGTCCATCTCTAGGTTACTTTAATTTGCTTATTATCTCTCTCAGGGATCTTAACCTTCACTTCTGATGATACTGCTTTATGGCTGCCCCTACCCCACACACTTATGCGACTAAATATCATTGGGATATTTTAAGTTATTTGTTCTGCTAAGTGTACATCTCAACCTGATAAATGTTGCAAGGTTTATGATAATACATATCTAGTTACACCAGAATAAGAATTGATTTATAAAAAGTCCAGGCTCAAAATATGGCTTTAGTTTGAAGGAAAAAAAAAAAAAAAAGATGAAGCCAGACATTATCATACTAAAAAAATTAACCAACCAAATAGAAGTAAAAACATAAAAGCTTCAAAATGATAATAATCAAGGAGAGGTAAAAAGTAACTGTAAAAAACTGAGTAAATATTTGGTTTTATTTGCAAGGTTTTAAAAATGTTTCTCTTTTTTTTTTGAGGTGTTTGATATCTAGGTTTCTGCAGTAATTTACTCATTTTTAGTATTTGAATCCAAGTTAGGTGTTTCAATTAACATACATTTTTCCTTCTTGCCAGGGAAATGCATGTTTTTATCTAAAATAAGAAGATATGACACAATGTTTAGATTACCTTGTCAAAACCAATTGTCTACTTAGTGATTATTCCTATATCCCTGCTATAGATGTTGACAATAATGGCATAGCACAAAGTGAAATCTATTTTTACTTGCTTCCTATAGAAACATAACACAAATGTACATGTGCATGCAGAAGCATACAGATTATGGCATGAGGCTGATAGCAAGAATCAATTCTGGTAACATAAAAAAAAAAGTAGGCGTTCCATATATCTGCCAAGCCTAATTTTGAATTTCTCTACTATGTGCTAATATAAGAGAGAGAAACCCAGATACCAACTGGGAAAAATTCCAGATTTTTTCTTGGGTGCACAAATCGTGGCTTCTGCTGGGAAATTGTGGTAATACTAATGTTCGGGAAGATTAGAACATGAATTCTTAAGAGCCTTAAACCCCTATATACTCACTGAGGGGGTGCCCTTAACAACTAAGCACATTTGTTTCAAAAATATCAAGGGAAACTGGGCCATTGTATAATCCTCCTACAAGTGACTATTGAAAGCAGTTTAAAGGTATTTTCCAGATATATAAATAAAATGGAAAAATCAGAGGAGGTCCAATTTCTGTTTATATTAATTCAAATACTTTACTCTGCCCCCTCTAATGCATGCAGTTCTAGATTTTAGAACCAGCAGGCTATGATGAGAATGCCAACATAAAAAGAGAGCAATAAACAGCAAGGCTGGGTGACCTGCTCTGTTCCCCAGCAGCAAGGAGAAACAGCCCATTATGTTCCTGTACATAACCCTTTCCTCTCTGTCTCTTGCCATCTTGCCACAATGTCTGAAAACTTCTGGGTAAAGCTCTGAGTAGCATGAAAAAAGACACTATGATGGAAAACAGAAATAGGGACTGTGGTTGTTTGGAAAAGAAAAGTACTAAAGAATCCAATCGCCTCCAGTTAGATTATTTTATCAGCCAGGATTCTAAATCTGACTTTTAGCTGTGAAATGGAAGTTTCCATTTTGCAAATGAAGAGAGGAGAATAATGATCTAGACAACGACATGTTAATTGCTGTTGAAACTATATTTGGGCTGTTGTATAATCAACTCTGTATAAGGGATGGTAACATTTGAGGGAGAGAGAAAAGAAATTCAGAAAAATGGTATTATTTGAAAGTGCAGACTTGAAGTCAGATATAAGTGCTTACTACAAAGATAAGCGGAGCTCTGCAATTTAAAAATGAATACAAGGTAGCAAATGTTTGATTATTCATGAAAAGAACTGTGTACCTAATCTTTAGGCTATTTTCTATCTCCTTCATGCTACTCCTCTGTCCAGCCTTCACGTCCCCCTTATTTCCCTCAGTCTGTGCCCCATCGTTTCCAGATGCCAAGGACTCACTCTCTTTCCATATTCTGTTTCTTTTTTCCAATATCTTCCATTCATCTAATACATACAGAGTACCTAGTGTATACAACCCTGGGGGACAAATGGGACGTAAAGGTCCTGCCTTTAAGTTATATGTATTCTATTTGGATAAGTCAATTGTTTTCTAGACCAATAACAATACTGGATGGTAATAATAATAATTTCTAGTGCTATGTCTCTATGACATATATACTATCATGATAAGCATTTCACAAATGAGGAAACTGAGGCACAGAGATGAGTAACTTGCCCAAAGTTACATAGTTTGTAGAGTCAAAATTCAAACCCAGGCTGTTTAATTCCAAGCCTGTTCTTAACCTCTATACCACATGCTTTCAAGAGTAAAATATATATATGTATATATGAAATAAACTTACTAGGTTAAGTCATAAAACTAAATGAAGTGTCAAATGAATGGTATAAGTGATAAATGCACTAAATTCTTAAGCGATCAAGATTAAAATAGGTATGAATATTCAGAGACATTTTTATAACAACCCAGCCCCAACACCCCTTCAGCCCCCCCACCCCCCACACACATCATATTATGTTTTGGGATCTTGTAGGAGAGGGAGATTTATGAAAAAAGAGAAGGTGGAAAAAAGAGAGAAATTAGCATTTTTTTTTTTCTCTCTTTCAACACATTGCCTGATGCCAGCTCATTGCAGGAGTTCCTTAGTAACATTCAGTCATCCATTATCTAATGACCCTCTACGGCTTAAAGGCATACTTGGCCACATTTTTAATAAATAATACAGATTCTGAATCAACAAAAAATCTTCTAAATGAAATTTAAATTCATGTTTTTCTTAAATACCATTTAGAAAATTCTGCTTTTATTATATGTACACAATCTTGCATAATATAAAATTAGAATATAGTAGTGTTTCTTTGTTTTCCAAATTGCTTGTGCCACAGCATATTTTGACACAGAGTTGACTACCTCTACAGTATAGTTTGTCAAATGCTAAAATCTTAAAGAAACGTTGGCAGTGGTGTTCTGCAGTGCCTGTCCTATATAGCACATGCAAAAAATTTCCTTGGGTTGGTTGGGTATTTTGAAGCATTTCAAATTGTTTTAAACTGTGCATGTAATAGGAAATGGTGTTTTTCCATTTATAGTTTCCCATTAACTAAAGTCTTGTATTAGCTAAGCTTATTGAAAACCTCAAATTATTTCAAATGTAATGAAGAAAAGTACAAGAAAGCAGAAAATACTCTGAATAAACTTACAGTTGGATCAATGGATGCATAGTTGGAGAATGTTTGATGTAAGTGTGTTGTGTATGAAATGCTCTGGAGACTAGTGCTTTTTCCTTATATAACATTTGTGTTGTGTTTAAAGAAACTACAACTAATTTAACCCAAAATTATCATAGAGAATTATTCCAGAGATAGAACTTTAAAGTCTGGAGTAAAATGACAGACAACAGTAGATCTACAGATACTTTTTTGGTCCAAATTTCACAGTTTTATCAGTTATTTAAATATAACTCAGGTATTTACAGTAAGTATGCTAAGCTGTCTGTCCTCTCTGTGAATATATACAATCTGATTTCAGAAAAGTCTATGCCCCTACTCCATAGTCATTTACTTACTTAGAGATAAAAAACGGCTATTCACATGTAAGTCAATAACATACCTTTGACTAGAAGAGTGAAATCTTAAAGTCAGAAAAGATTGTTTTTGTATCTAAGCATCTTCTAATCCCAAACAAGACCCTTTCTACCTACACTGACTGCAGCCATTTTTCCTATTTACCTTCAGGGTTATTGATTCAATCAACCCAAATTTACTGAGTGCCCATTATGTGTTAAATGCTGTGTGTATAAGTTGGATATATGTTTGGGAATAAGTAAACTACCTTCAGGAACTAGAGATAGTAAAAACAAATACATAAAATAACAAGGACATAAATCCAAATCACATTAACTGTGATGAAGGAAATGAGCGGGGCACAGAGGTTGATAATACCAGGGAGGGAGAACTTCAGGTGGCCAGGGGATGCCTCATAAAGGGGTTGGCGTTTAGACTAAAAATTGAAAGACGAAAAAGAATTAACCTGGGAAAATATCAAAAGGAAAATACATCAAGAAAAAGGAAAGAGAATACAAGAGTAGCATGGCTAGCCATAGTAGGCAAAAGAGGGTGGTTATTAGATGCTTTTGAAAGGTCGGCCAATGACTATTTATATGTAAGACTTACGTCTCATAGGGAATGGTAAAGAATCTGGATCTTACTTTATGCACATAGGGATGTCAAAGTTTTATGCAGTGGAATGACACAGCTGGATTTATATTCTTCAAGGATTTCTCTGGCTTCTCTGTGGAAAATACATTGGAAAGGGCCGTGGGGGAGATGTAGGAAGACCAAGAAGAAGGATAGTGTGGTGGTAGTTCAGGAGAGAAACAGAGGTGACTGAGCTTATGGTGGAATCAATTAAGAGTAATGGGGAAATTATTTTAGCGGATTGATATGTCGACAGTTTCTATGTTGAGAGTGAGGACAAGATGGACATCAAGGATGTCATAAATTTTACCCAAAGCTATGGAATGAGCTAGCACATATTTAAAATGCAATAACCTAAGACAGAAACTGGGTTGCATTTTAAAGTTAGCTTTATTTTGATGGGGCAGAAAGGGAATAAAGAATTTCATTTGAAGTATAAAATGTGACATTCCAGTGAGCCAGCCAATTGAAGATGTCAACTAGACAGCTGCCTATTTAGAGCTGAAGTTGAGAGGAAAGGATTGGGTTAGAAATATACATTTGGGAGTCATTGTCACATATGTGGTATTTGAAGTCTTGGAACAGATAATCACTCAGGAAATGAAAATTAGGTTTTAAAAGGAAAAAAAAATCCCGGAACCAGCCAAGATTTAGAGGTCAGGTTTAGAAGGAAGAATCTAAAATGGAGATTGAAAACAATGGTCCAATGACTCATTAAGAAAAAGGAAATTAGGGATCTGGAAGTATGAGAGATGAATGTTTGATAAATGAATGCTTGGTTTTATAAGTCAAATAATTTGAAGAGTACAGGTAAAATAAGTAAAGAATGTTGACGATTGTAACCTTAGGCATATTAGTTTTAGGAATTGTTGATAGCAGAAGCCAAGCCGATAAATGGAAGAGTAAATAGAGAGATGTCTGGTCAAGCTCTTTCACAATAGGTCATTCTAGAACACATTTGTAGGTTCATATAATGATAGAAAAAAGAATTAAGTAGGTGATGGTCTACAGAGTGGGGGATCCTCAAGATCAACAAACATGAGAGCTGGTGAGCTTATGGAAGGACAAGTATAAACTACCAAATAACAGATGAAAGTGTTTGTTTCTTCCACAACTGTTCTAACAAGCATAAAATCACAAATTAAAGACTTCAGGTTTTGATTATGAAGACTTATTTCTAGGAACATTTTTATTTCATCTTAGAAATCAAGGATATCTTCAAACATAATGTTTTTCTACTCGATATCTACAATTGGACAATGCAGCCCACTTTCAGCTGAATTCACTAGGAATTTGGGTCAATTTATGTATTTTTATCATAAATCATATATTTAATAATATAAGAATTAAATTTATTTTTAATTATTTCATACAACTGTACAGAGTCCAAGATATCTTGCACATTAAAAGAAAATAAAGTAACAAAAACCTGTTCAAAAAGTGTAATTAATGAAGCAGTAAGATTTCAATACAAACTAAATTAAATTAGGTAGGAGACAAAATTACTAAATTAATAGATAGAATATTGAAATATGTAGATAAGCTACAAAATATCATTTTAATTGATTCTCCCATATCCTATTTCTTATCTTCTTAATTACTACTTTGCATCTCTAAAACAAGCTGTTTAAAAATATTTTCCAAAGTTTATAAATCAATCTGTGTGGTATACTAAATCTAAGATATTTTTACTGTATCAGAAATTAACCTTTAGAGGGAAAGCACAGTTAATATAATATCTTATTAAAGGTAAAAATCACAAAAACACAGAGGATTTCAGGTTTTTAGCCCATTTCAGCTGAGAGAACTATCTGAAAATGTTGACTATCCATGCTTTACAATGTCAGATTTAAAAATTTATCTATGCACTACTCTCTTCGCTGAGAAAAAAGGAAAAAACAAACAAACAAAAAAACATAATGTTTGAAACTCAATAGCCCCAAACAAACAATTCTCACCAAAATAACAATAACAAAAACAATAAAACAATGATTAAAAAACAATCTAGAAGGAAATGACACTAAGGGTATTAAAATTTTCCCAGCTTCTCCAGATTTTACAGATTACCCGCAAAGAATAAGTATGGATTTTAAAAATAAAATTTAATGTCTTCAATTGCCCTTGTTCACTAACCAATATTAATCAAATTGGTATCACCATTGACTTTTCTTTTAGATCCATATCTTTTTCCACCTCATTCCTTTTCTCTCCTGAAACAACAGCAATTGATAAATTAAGTACATTTATATGAGTATAACCATTTTATTTTTGCCAATTAGAATATTATTTTTTTTCACCTTGGATCCTGATAACAAAAGGACATAAAAGGTGTAAAGAAGGGAAACAGAAGAGAAAAAGAAAAGAGAAGACAGACTGAGAAAAACAGAAGGAGAGAGATCAAATTTAGCTATTCTGTGGAACAAAATTAGCAAAATGTTTTTATTCCTAATCAGAATTCTGAAAGCTACATTGTATAATGTAGTTGAAAAAGTATTATGATTCTCAAAAATTCTTCATTAGCCTAGACTTACAGAAATTTTTGTATGTATTTTGCTTTGTCACAACCAAGGTGAGTTGTTGCATCAGAGATTAGAAAACATATTACATTTATTTATATTTACCCTTTTAAAAATTACTAAATTGCCTTGGTCTTTGTCTTTCTAGATCATGGCACATGAAGTTATAGAAAACATAATTTAGGGATCTATTTTTTTATATAATAAAATTATACAATTTAGACTTTTCTCATTCTTATAATAATGTGATCTGTTCCATATTGATCAGTTCCGCCAGGAACAGCTGATTTAATAGACATGTAAATTGAAGCCAAACTAAGAAAATAATTATGCAAGAATACTTCAAAAAGTTCATGGAAAAATAGAATTGAAAGATAATACAAATCTGTCCATGAACTTTTTGAATTATCCTCATATATATGTATATATACAGACATATGCTGCATAATGATGTTTTGACCAGTGATGTACTGCATGTATGACTGTGGTGCCATAAGATTAGAATGGAGCTGAAAAGTTCCTATGGCCTGGTGACATTGTGGGCTTTGTAAAGTTGTAGCACAACACATTACCTTTTCTATGTTTAGATATTTTAGATACACAAATACTTACTGCTGTGTTACAATTGCCTACAGTATTCAGTACAGTAATATGCTGCACAGATTTGCAGCCTAGGAGCAATAGGCTATACAATATAGCTTAAGTGTGCAGTAGGCTAAACCATCTACTTTTGCATAAGTACACTCTGATGTTTGCACAATGATGAAATCGCCTAACAACACATTTCTCAGAAGGTATCCCCATCAAGCACACATGACTGTGTGTGTGTTCATGTGCATCACATATAACAGGTATGCAAAAATATTATAGAACATTCATTATCAACACTGTTGTTCTGTACGTGTTTCTGAGTGGTGTGATATTCATGGCACCCCACGAGCTTTAATCAGGAGCTACTCTCCAGAGTAGGGTTGTGTTTCAGATGGACAGAGTTTTTCAGCTGCCTACTGGCTGACAAGATGATGCCATCACTCTCCAAAAACACATTTTAAAATGTTCACAATTTAAACAAATGATCCAGACAACTTATCCTTTGCTTAAAATTAATTCTCTTCTCAAAAACACAGCTGAACTCTGAGATGTACAATATATCCATAAAGGGCATATTGGGAGGTGGAGGATGAAAGGAACACAGATATAGAGGTATCTTGGGCTTTCTGACTAATTCATGCCGTTTTTGTCAATTGCATTAACTCTTCAAACTTCCCTTTGCTCGCTTACTGGATCTCAGCAATTCTCCACACTGCTGCTGCCGGAGGCAGCCTATTTAATTGTGCCTGCATTACTCAGGGGCTTGCACACAGTAGCAGTGTTAAACTTGCAGTGAAAGTGAGACAAGCCTTTAAGTGCTTACTCAAACAACTTGGCTGACCTCAACATCCTTCTTCCTACTAAAGCCTGGAAATGGATTCTGCCTGAGAGAAATATATCTCTTCATGGAAGCTTCTACCCATAACCTCTGATTATTTCATGAGTCTCTTGCTGCTTTGAAAGTGACTCCAAACTCCCTGCTCATCAGAACTACCTCAAGGATGCCTTAAAGGATTAATTAAAAACACATTCAAAATCTGTTTCTTGGTCAAGGAAATACCATGCTTTGTATATTGTCTTCTTAGTCATAGCAAACATTTGTATATTTTATCAATAATTTATACTATGGCAGAACAAAGTTTCCTGATTCTTTTATTCATTCTCTTTCTTCCTCTTCTCATTCCTCTTGTGGAGCAATTTTGCTTGTTTGTCCTTTGTTTTTAAACTAATGATGGCCCAAGGGATAGCATAATAAAGCCAGAACAGCAGAGTGATTAAGTGCATGAATTCTGGAAACAGTCCACCTGATTTGAACCATAGCTGTATGATTTAAGATCTCTATGAACTTAGGCAAGTTTATTGAACTTCTCTGGGCTTCAATTTCCTCATCTGCAAAGTGGCAATAATGATAATAACTACTGGCATCATGGGGTTGTTATGGAGATTAAATATGTTAATATGGTTAAAACATAGACACTTAGAATAATGTGATCTATGATACACTCATAATAAGCTCTTTATATGTATTAGATACTAAATTTGCTGTCCAAAATGTGCTCTGAGTGATAATAAACATCAGTGTGTAAACATTTATCTTGCCTTAAAAATGCACTACTGTGAATACTCTAAAATAGACCCAATGAGTCATCTTTTGCTCTCATGGGATGAATCCATGAATAATGACTGACCCTGACTACACAGGACACTAAAATAATGGACTTGCCAACTTTGACCTTGTGGGACTCAGGCAGGATGGAGTCGAGACACTGCAAATGACTACAAAAGGAAGGGGAAAGGGAAACAGGAGAAGAAATGGCATAGAACAAATAAGCAAGTGTTTTGCCCCATCCTTTGAACTCTAGGTGTGTCTTTGATCAGCTATGCATAGTATCACATTCTTTGTGGAACATGGACTGGACCCCCTTTAAAACATTGTATGCATAGAATAATAAACAGCAATGGGAACAATTGAAGAAGACATTGATCAAGAGTTTTGACCTGTGGAATGGCCACAACTTAATCTCAGCTACCAATGAAAGTTCTGGAAGCCTCTACAGTGGCATTTAAACTGATAATAGAGAGGTGTGGAGCATTTTGACAGAGAGACATTAACAACATAGAGACATAAGACTCTAGCAGTGGTCTTGCTGAAGGAAGCTAAGCTTTAAAAAGATTCTACTCCAAATTCAGGACCTAGCTATATTATGTATGCTTAGAATGATCCCTCAAAGAAAGTTCCTACGGGGAATATTAGGTAAATGTGCCTGCTCTAGAGTAACTTATCCCTTATTTAGTATGAAATGCTTATAAAGAAATTTAGAGACTTTTCTTGGAGAAGATCCATGAGGGATACGATGTAGCTCGCTAAGCCTACACCATATCTAAGCCATCCACACAGAGACTCTCTGTGTGGACAATGATAGATAAGTCTTCATAGTAGGTAGTAGATAAGTTCTGCTACATGTCATTAGGTATTGAAATTTCCAAATGTTTTGAGGCTATTAAGAAGGTTATAGGGAAAACAATTTGAAGAAGCCATAGCTATACAGTGGAAATCTGGACTCCGAAATACAAGTGCAGTGTGGGCAGCTTAAAATAGCAGCTTTGAGGTACCTCCTGGAGGAGAACCTGGAGAAACCTGGAGACTGGCAGCACCTCTGTTTTACTGAGGTCTGTGCTGTTAGTAGTTTAGACAGTAAATCATCAGCAGGTTAGAAAATGCCAAGATACATAGGTAAGATCTTGACCACCCAAACTAGAAAAGATAAAACACATTCAATATTGTAATCTACTAGAAAGTATTTAAAAAGTATACTAGAGAGGAAGGCTTAGTTAGAGAAAGACAGCCAGTTGAGACTCATTCAAGAGCTCATGGGAGCAGTATAGGGCCCATTGCCAAGCTCCGCAAGGCAACACCAATCTCCCCATGATGTCTGAGCATCCCTGTGGCTTTGATTAATCCGTGTAAAGCAAGAAGAGAAGTCACAGGCTATGAATAACCAGTAAAAAAAAAATAGAAATAGTTCAAGAGACGAGGATCATATATCAATACAGAAGACATATGTCTGATTGAAAACTGAGATGTTGGTGGATGCCTTAGGTGGTTGAAATGAGAGTTTCTAATCCTGACCTTCATGGGTAGGAGTGTTATCATGGGCAAGCTCATTGGATTCCCCTCAAATGAACACCCCACCTTCTGCTACCAGAGCAGTCTGGGGGAGTGTGTAGCACAAGCTGGTAAATTATGTTTCCAAGGGATTCTTTCCTAGAGTTGGACAAAATACCATGGCACTGGATTTGGCTGGGCTGCTGACAATCAAGTCCTCTTAGAGCTTCTGTCCTGCAATATCTTGAGAAGAGTGTAAGCAGTACAAAGCGTCTGGATTACGAGATGAAGAAGAACTCTGACAAAGAGTATTGGGAATTATTATTATTTAGTTTATCCATGGACATTACTGTTCACATTTCCCTACAACAACTGTTGGCATAACTCTCTGTGGTCTGAAGGTAGAAAGTTATCCACACCTGGGCAGGGTGCAGTGAGGAGCCTCGAAGTTGCCAGAGGAGAACAAGATCAGAGAAGTGGTGCATATGGATCCAGAATTTGTAACCAGACTAATGCTTTTAACTGATGTCAATTCTAAATTCCTCTAGGTATTGACCCATTATTCTTTACCCCTTACAAGAGAGGTAGACTGGCACCTTATTATGCTCCTCTTACACGTCCTTGTATAATCAGAAGTCGGAAAGTATCATGAGGGTGTTTCCAAATGTCTTAGTCTACAGGCTGTAGTGAAAAGAAGCCACATAACAGAGTACAAACGTTTTTCACATTTGAAGTTTTCTGGTACCCAAGTACCAGAAAGAGTAGATGAAAGGGAAACTAGAAGGTAGGAGAAAGAGTTCTGTCATTTTGTGTAGAATATAAATTCGGGAATAGTGGAGCGATATGCAAGTATAGGACACATGGAATTGTATCAAGGAACATTTTAGAAATGTCTGTTTCTCCAAGATGAATTCTTTGAGGGATTTCATTAAGCAACTCTTAAGTTAATGGTGTTATTTTTTGTTTCTGAACTTTATGCTTTTTGGATCATACTAGTAAATAAGGTAATAGAAGTAAAATTAGCATAGAACTCAACACAATGATTATGGCTGCTAGTAGTGAAAGAAGATGAAAGTGTTGTACATGGTGCCTTCACCAGAATGCAGCTTCGGAAATGGCAGAAATTATCATTAATTAAGGGATATCATATACAGCAGGGCCTTATAAATGGCCTGTGGCCACAGTAATTGCTGCTTGAAAAATCCTTCCCAGAGATGCCTCATGTATTTTAACCTAGAAAGAGGGATCATTGGGCAATTTTTCTGGCCCATAAAAGCCCAAGTTTTTTTTTTTTTTTTTTTTTTTTTTTTTTT
>NW_007726175.1:1170973-1241011 GCF_000696425.1 Galeopterus variegatus | reverse complement strand
GACAAAAAAAAAAAAAAAAAACCCCATTTTTTTTTTTTTTTTTTTTTTTTTTTTTTAATTCTGGCACCTGTGAGGTGAGTATGGAGAAGGTAGTGTGCCCTTCCAGATTCTGGCCAAAAGTTTTAAGAAATTGTAGGCATTGATTTTCTTCTCCATCAGAACCAGCTAATCTGATATTGATAATGGACTATTTCAGTATTCATACCAAACCATATTTTACCAATAATCAGAACGTATCCTGTGTTCCATAAATGCTATAGAGTCTTATATTACAGACTTCCTCCTTGAATCCCTTTGAGCCAAGGCAGAGCTTTTAAGAGTCAATTTCTGAAAAAGAATTCAATTAGGAAGAAATAGAAAAAAAATACTATGACTAATCTTTAATATCCATAGGGAAACTATAAACAAGACATATTTAGCAGAACTTTGTAAACATTTGGGGGGCTCTTCTGTTCAAGTCAAAGCCATAGTTACCAACACTTCATTCCTTTTAGCATGTTCTACAGGACAGCTTTGGTTTCCTGTTCTCGATTTGGGGGTAGGTTTCAAGACACAGTGGATTACTTCAATGTAGTAGGAAACTAAGCTGAAAAGTGTTCCAGAAGTCATTTATTATTTGGCATTGTCAGCATCTCAAATAGTATCACACTCTGCTCTAAAGTCACATATGAAACTGGATGGAATGTCAACAGCATCCTGGATCTTCATTCACTTGCAAGCATTCTCAAAACATTTGCAAAAGGGGAGACTATGGCTGAATCAAGGCTGTTTGTCAACATCTCCCAAATTCTTCCTTTCTGTGTTCATTCTATCTTAAAATACTGGAAAATAATTTAATGGTAATGGATACTTACTAGAAAAAGGGGTGTGTGTTTGTGTTTGTGTGCATGTACAGGCTTGCATGGATGTAAACATTTGTGTTTTAAGAGACTTAAACTTTTAAAAATAAAATGGAAATTTGAGTCTATTTTTCATGAGTAGGTTTTAACAAAACAGAGATCAGCTGGTTCCTCTCCATTCTCCCTGGGTGAATACAGAGAAGTGATCAATGTCTACTACTTTGAAAGTGCGGGGCACGAATAGGATGAATCTGAGAAGTTAGCAGCAGGTCAAAGGGAAAGAAAAGAGATCAGAGACTAAGACAAAGAGACTTCTGGGCCCAAATCTGAGGAATAACTTTATATGACCTAAAGACAATCTGATGGGAAAATGGTATTTTCATGCTCTCCTGGGCACTGATTATGAAGTTAATAGCTTACTATAAGCTTATATTTTATTGAGAAACATTCACAATGTTTCTTTCATATTTCTGTGGGTCTTGTGAGAATAAGCACCTTCTGCCTTTGTTCCAGACTATCAGTTCAAGGATGCTTTTGTAGTGAACAGCCTTGGGACACAAAGATGACTCCCTTTTGAGCAAAGAGCAGGTTTGTTTACTTCCCATTATAAAACACTCATGGTCCCTAAAATTGGGGTTTTCCTTCTGTGACCCCACTCACTACTTGTGCAATTGTAACCTGACTCTTTTGTTGTTTCCCGATGAGAACTGAAGTAGGGAAACCCACGCAAACATGAGGTATATGCTGCTTGCTGTAGAATAATTAATAAAACTCTTTGTCTCATGTCTTCTAGAATCTATGACTCTGTAACAGGCTAAATTATTACATTGAAAGCAGGGTAAAATCTCGGATCCTCCACAATTGTGGCAATGCTCTCCCATACAAATTACATTTTGAGGTATGAAGAAATAATTGTTGCTCCTAAAGTTGCATAGAGAAGGCTTTGGAAGAGGCTGCATGATTTCAAGATAAACTGTGTTCTAATATGTACAAGAGGAAAATTTGGCTGCTATAAGTAGAAGAACATTTCTCACATGCTCTAATAGAAATAAATTGCAAAATTCAATAAACAGTAAACTATAAATAAGTATTTGGTAGAAGCAGAGATATTAAACTACAGAAAAAGAAAAGATAGTAGAACAATAACTCAGAATGTTCTAATGATAACAATGAAAGCAATAATTAACTTACATATGGTGGTTTGCATTTTACAAAGCATTTCTATACACATTATTTTATGAGCTTTATAACTATCTTATGAGATAGGTTTTTATTATTTCCTTAATTACACAGTTAAGAAAATTAAAGTTTAGAAAGGTTATGTAACTCGCTAAAGGCTATAACTAATATGTTAAGAAAATAAACAGTAGAAATGAACTTAAGTAAATGAAAAAAATCAAAGCAAAAATAGAGATTTGACCATGGCACCACAATTTTTTGTCACAAATTATTCTCTTCATATTATGATTCTTTCATTTCTGTTTTGCCCTGTTTTCCTCCTATAATCATATCTTTTTCTATCATGTGGAAAAACAAAATCCTTCTTATTACCCTATTCATTTTAGCTGTGATCTTTCCTCTTTCTTTTCATGGTTTAGATTCTGTAAAGAGCAGCTTATATGTAGTCTAGATGCCTCTCTTTTATTATATTTATCCCATGAATCTTCTATCTTAAAAAACAAAACTTTAAAATTATCAGTGACTTTCTAAATGGTGAAGACTTTGGATGCATTTTGGTTACTGTCTTGTTAGATCTCACCTGCTGAAAACACTTTTGTTCTTTAGATTGTGGAATACTGTTCATTCACTTATTTCCCCCTTCCTTTCTGGTTATTATGTCTCAATTCTTCTCATGGATATCTCATCTTCCAACTGTCTTATAAGTACAATGTTCTCTACAATTCCATCTCCATCTTTCTCTCTTTGCTCAATCTGTTTCCACTGGGCCATCTCATCCATGCCCATGAATTGATAACCACTCACAACGCGGAAGCAAAACCATCCCTGGCTCTAATTTCTTTCTTGAGCTCCAGACCTGTATGTCAAAGGACTTAAGTAACATCACAATCTGATACCCTGTGGGAACCTAAGTTTAGATATATTCAAAATTAAATCACTCTTCCCCGCTAAGCCTGTTTTTGCTGTTTGTTTGTTTATTTGTTTGTTTGGTTTTCCTTTCCTAGATTGGGTGAACCACATGGTCTTGGTTCTCCAAGCTGAAATATCTCATCTTTCTCCCCTAATCCCCATACCCAATTGGTGATTGTATTGGTTCATTCTGCTTCCAGTTACTCTCTCTAATATGTGCTTACTTCTCTGTTAACTATGCCTAATCTTTCATGTAACCTTGCATATTTAACAGCCTGTACGAGTAAAATATCTTCCTATTTGGTTTTTAGTCTCCCTTGTAGGACATTATATATTTACTTATTTCTGAAAGTCAAACCTTATAACCCTATTAGCCCCAAATTAATATATTCAATGTCTCCAATGTTTATATGTAATCTTTTACTAATTGTATTCAAGGTCCCACATTTTGTGAGTGTTGCTGAATTCTTTAGCCAAACCCTAAGTGCTTATACACAATGCCCAGGTATACACATGCATGCTCATACACAAATCTGCTCAGACAGCAACACACACTTCAAGTTCTTCTCCAATATGTTATATTCTTTCATGTCTCTGTACATGCTCTGAGAGCTGTTTGGAGTTTTTTTCCTTCTCTCATCTCTATTCGATACTATCAATTAAAAATAAAATTATGTTCCCTTCTTAATACCTATCTACATAAACCAGAGTTAAAAGCTCTCTAAGAGTGTTGCATATAAAACATTGAGAGAATGCATTTCACTGTTTTATCATCACCTGCGACCATATTTGTCTCTCTGTAAGCTCTTTGATTGAAAGCATCACACTATTTATTTTTGTATTACAAGAGCTAATCATAATGCCTAAGAGTAGAAGGCATTAAATATTGTGTGTTGAATATATGAGAAATGAGTAAAATTAAGTTCCTCTAGAGTGTGTACACATTGTGTGTGTGTGTGTGGCACTTCCTGCAGTAATGTAGAAGATGGCAACTGAGGCCACATCTAGAGAGTAACAACCCTTAAATGTAACTGAGTTGAGGATGAAGTATATAAATATATAAGCCTTAGTGAACATTTCTGTTATAATTTCTTACAATAATATTACTACAAATAACAAATGCCCATTTTATGGGTTAAAAAATGGATTAAAGAGACTGTGATGACTTGCCTAACATCCCAAAGTAAATCGTAGGTCATATTTTACTTCTTTGATACTGGCCACATTAGTAGTTTCTGCCAAATATTTCAATTCTTTCCTGACACTGAGCAGGTAGATTGAATGCAGCTCTCTACTTCCTTGAAGTTAAATATGGTCATGTGAATTGCTCAAGCCAAAGAAATGTAAGCATATTATTATCAAAGAGAAGATCTAAGAGCCAACATCCAATTTGCAATCTTTTTCTTTCTCTCTCTTTGTCATAGCAACTGCCGATTTTTAAAGTTGATGGCTGCTCTATCTGACTGGGACTTGATTGAAGACAATGTGAGATTAAACCATTTACTAACACCGATCAGAAATGTAATATGAGCAAGAAATAAATATCTGTTTTGTTAAGTCACTGAGATTTTGTGAAGTTTTCAGTCATAGCAAAATATGGCTCACCTTGACCAATACTGCATGGAAGTCATAACTTCAAGATTCAAGTTTATTTGACCAATAGTCTAAATAAAACATTTTTTTGACTAGTCTGAAAAGTTTGAAGAAACAGATGTTTAAAACTCACTGACTGCAACCTTGCCAACAGTCCCAGAAGTGGCCACACTAGCCCTTTAACTGCAGGACTGCCTAGCTGCACTGTCCATGGTCCAGAAGCAGCTGGACAGGTTCCTTAATTGTGGGCCTGCCTAGTGGCCCCACCTACCACCCAGAAGAAGTTGGACAGGTTACCTCGCTGCAGGCCTGCTTAGCAGTCCTGCCCATCACACAGAAGCAGTTAAACAAGCCCATTCACTGCAGGCCTACCTGATGGCCCTGCCCCCTGCCCAGAAGCAACTAGATGTGCCATTCACTGCAGGCCAGAGTAGCAGTCCCCTCACTACAGTTGCTACTAGGGGCCTTGCCCACTTTCTGAGAAGCAGCTTAGCAGCTCCACCCTTTGCGATTCAGATCCTGAACCAGAGAGGAAAGCATGACTTCTTGACCACTGTCATCACCACTGCCAAGCCCCAAAGAACTGCCACCATGACTGTCCTTCTCCCTGCATATCAATCTATCCCACTCCTCCCCAATGCCCAGCTCCACTTCACCCAGATCCATGAATTCCTGCATTTTACCACACAGGAGGAAAAGGGAAAGGGGGGAAACAAGGACTCAGGAGAAGCCTCTGCCTGCAGAAAAGAGAAATAGAAACACCACCTGGGGGTCATCTATTCAAGCTGAAGAGGTACAGTACATTCCAGTGTACCTATCAGGGTCATGAGATGCTAGCCAGGGTGCCAGGACACCACCCAGGGTTACACACATCATCCAATGAATGACAGGGCACCCATGCACTTTTCCCAAGGACTCAAGATCTCACCTAAATCTTCAACTACCCAATAAACTTTGGTAAAAAACTATTGAGTGCCCCTATGACTAGTCCATAGAAGCACTCATAGACAACTCTGACATTGAATATGGTCAAACTAACCACACAGAGATTGTACTCTTCCATCTATTTGGAGCCAAAACTAAAACACCCTACACAATGGTCAATATAAAACACATGTAAAGGAGGGAGTCTCCATCCTCAAAAGCCATCACAGAATAACAGAAGAAGCAATTGTTCCACCAAATGACCAAACATCAATGTAGAAATACAAAAAAAAAAAGGAAAAAAGAAAATATGACAACACCAGAAGAATACAATAATTCTCAACAAAATAACCAGATCCCAAACAGTAGGAAACCTTTGAAAGGATTCCAAGCAACACTCTTAAGGAAACTCAAGGAGATACAAGAAAACTCAGATAGAAAACACAATGAAATGAGAAAAACTATACAGAATATGAAGGAGGAAATTTATGAAGAGATAGATACCTTAAAAAAGAATGTAGCAGAACTTCTAGAACTGAAGGATTCATTGAATGAAATGAAAAATATAACCAAGAGCTTAAGCAGCAGGCTAGAGCAAACAGAAAAAGAAGTGCTGATCTTGAAGACACTCTTTTAAAAAATAGCTCAGGTGTCTGGACACAAAAAGAAAAAAGAATTTTAAAAACTGAAGAAAATCTATGAGAAGTATCAGACAACCTTAAGCACACAAACATCCAAATCATGTGTATTCCAGAAGGGGAGAAAAACAAAAGGAAAAGGCATTGAAAATCTATTCAATAAAATCATAGCAGAAAAGTTCCCAGGCATCAGAAGGCTTTCAGATCCAACAGCCTCTAAGATCCCCAAACAGATTCAATCTAAAAAAGTCCTCTCTGAGACACACTGAAGTCAAAGACAAAGAGATTCATCCCAGGGATTTGAGGAAGTTTCATCATACACAAATCAATAAATGTAATATACCACATCAACAAAATAAAAAACAAAAACCATATTATTATCTCAATAGGTACAGAAAAAGCACATGACAAAATTCAACATTTCTTCATGATGAAGACTCTCAATGAATTAGGTATAGAAAGAAAGTATCTCAGCACAATAAAAGCCATATATGACAAAACTACCACCAATATCATTCTGAATAGTGAAAAGCTGAAAGCTTTTCTTTTAAGAATGGGAACAAGAAAAGGATGCCTGCTCTCACCACTCCTATTTAATGTAGTATTGGAAGTTACTAGCCAGAGCAATCAGGCAAGAGAAAGAAATAAAGGGCATCCAAATTGGAAAAGATGTAGTCAAATTGTCCTTGTTTACAGATGACATGATCCTATATACAGAAAAATCTAATAACTCTACCAAAAAAAACTCTTAGAAATAGTAAATGAATTCTGTACATTTTCATTATACAAAATCAATATACAAAACTCAGTAGCATATTTATACTCTGGCGACAAACTAGCAGAAAAATAAATCCAGAAAGCAAGCCTATTTACAACAGCTAGCAAAAAAATAAAATACTTATGAATAAATTTAACAAAAGAGGTGAAAGATCTCTACAAGGAGAACTACAAATCACTGCTGAAAGAAATTAAAGAGGATACAGAAAGATGGAAAGACATCCCATGTTCACGGATTAGAAGAATTAATGTGAAAATGTCTGTACTACCCAAAGAGATCTATAGATTTAATGCAAACCTTATCAAAATCCTAATGACATTCTTCACAGAAATAGAAAAAAATATCCAGACATTCATACAGAACAACAAAAGACCCTGAATAGCCAAAACAATGCTGAGCAAAAACAATAAAGCTGGAGGCATTACACTACCTGACTTCAAATTATACAAATAAGCTATTGTAACCAAAACAGCATGGTGCTGGCATAAAAACTGACATGTGGATAAATGCAACAGAATAAAGAACCCAGAAATCAATCCACATAAGCCAACTGTTCTTCAACAAAGGCATCAAGATCATACATTGGGGAAAGGACAGCTTCGTCAGTGAATGGTGCTGGGAAAAATGGTTATCCATATGTAGATGAATGAAATTAGGCCCGTACCTCTCACCACATACAAAAATCAACTAAACATGGATTAAAGACTTAAATATAAAGCCTGAAACTATAAAAATCTTAGAAGAAAAAATAGGAGAAACACTTCAGGATGTAGTGCTGGCCAAACATTTTATCAATAAGACCTCAAAAGCACAGTCAACAAAAGAAAAACAAACAAATGGGATAATATCAAACTAAAAAGCTTCTATACAGAAAAGGAAATAATCAACAGAGCAAAAAGACAACCTATGGCATGAGAGAAAATATTTGCAAACTATACATCGGATGAGGAATTAATACACAGAATATAAGTTAAACAACTTAACAGTAAAAAAAAACAGCTAATCTGATTATAAAATGGGTACAGGAAATGAGTAGACATTTCTCAAAGGAAGACATGTAAATGTCCAACATATACATGAAAAAATACTCAACATCACTAAGCAGCATCAGGGGAATGCAAATCAAAGTTGCATTGATATATCATCTCACCCCGATTACACTAACTGTTACCAAAAAGAGACAGAATGATAAATGCTGTCAAGGATGCAGAGAAAGGGGAACCCTTTTACACTGATGGTGAGAATGTAAATTAGTGCAGCCATTATAGAAAACAGTATGAATTTTCCTCAAATGACTACAGGTAGAGCTACAATACAATCCAGCAATTCCACTGCTGGGTATATACCAAAAGAAATGGAAACTATCATGTCAAAGGTTATCTGCACTCCCATGTTTATTTCAGCTCCATTTACAATAGCCAAGATATGGATCTAACATAAATGTCCATTAACAGAGAACTGGATAAAGAGATGTGGTATATATACATAATGGAATACTACTCAGCCATAAAAAAGAATGAAATTCTGCCATTTGCAGCAATATGAATTAGTTTAGAGAAAATTATGTTAATTGAAATAAACCAGGCATAGAAAGAGAAACACTGTATGTCCTCACTAGAAAGTGGGGGCTAAGAAATAAGTAAACAAAAAAGAAGGAAAGAAAGAAAGATTATGATAATACATTGAACTTTCTGAAGGAGAGAAAAGAACTATGGTTACTAGAGGTGGGGAAGGGGAAGGGAGAGGAAGGTTAGCGAGAAATTGGTTAATGGACACAAAGAATGACTATGTTTTGTAATGATAAATATGCTAATCATCCTTATTTGATCCTCACATATTGTACACAAATATTGATAGGCAACTCTGTACCCCATACATATGTAAAATAAATTATGCTTCGGTAAAAAAAAAAAAAAAAAAAACTTCATTGAAAGTTAAATGTCTTCAGAGTGCTATAACAATGGGAATTTAGACATTCATAGTTATCACTTTCTTTTGCTACTGCATGATTTAGGAATGGAAGATTTAAGATATATGGACACAGAGAAGCCACCAACAGGAAATTCAGTCAGAAGCAGTACAACAAATTGGAACCAGTGCCAGAGATGATTCAGAAAGAGATTATGCAACCAACATACATTCCAGAAATACAATCTGGGTCAGATCCAGGAACTGCTGAGTTAATCAATATAAATCAGAAAAACAAGGTCAGAAATGAGAGACACACATTATCTAAACTGGAGTTGCAGGTTCAAATTTTAGATTAAGTGTCAGGGCAGTCAAGACATTTCAGGTAAGTCAAGACATTTGGATAAGTCATACAATCGAGAAGACCTGTATCACAGAAAAAAGTCTTCATTTGATAATAAACTACCTCAACCACCACTATTATGATCTTAATCAAACAGTAACACAGAATCTTAAGCACCGTACAGTGTTCTTATATTTAATTGTCAATGAATCCTATGAGGAAACTGAAGTACACATCACAGCTCTAGAATTCAAAACCAATTTTATCTGACACCAAATTATGTGTTCCCAGACACTATGCTGAATGGCCCTGTGCCATTTACCCTTTTTTCTTGTGCAAAAGAGTAATTATCAATAAGTGGCTTGGCCTCCCAAAATAGAGCCAATCTAACACAGGGCATAGGACAGAAGTAAAAGCTACTCTTAGCATGACAAATTGGAAAGAGGGCTAACGTGATCTAAATTTGCTTAAAAGTGAATTGAATGCACACATGGGAGGTCAAGTCCCTCTCCCTACTCTTTCTTTACCCCTCCTTGGAGGGGTCAAGCACAAAACAAATCTCCAAGACATAATTAGATCATCACGATAGAAGTATAGTTTCTTAGGAAACTATAGATAGAAGTATAGTTTCTAATTCTTAAAATGGAAAAGAACTTAGCCACATTTTTATTGCAACTGCTTAGTGATTTTCTTCTCCTCTCTCTTTGCCCTCCCATGTTTTTAGTAAAGAGTGAAAGAGGTTCCAGATGAAGGAGGAATGAGTGGGGGTAGAATGCTAAAACCTGCCCCTACTTTAGGCAGAGTGACACCGAGGTTCACATACAGCCCAGCCCAATACGCCAAGGTGAGAGATCAGAAAGAAATGTTGGGGCTGAAGCCACAGTCAGCAGTTGTCCTTCTTTTCATTTTCTTGTTTGCAAAAACCCTTTTGGAGATGACAGTGGCTGATGGAGATATAGGATCTGAATCCTGGATTCATGCTTATCCTATTTTGGAAGGATGATTACTAACCTATTTATTAACATATTGATCTTCAGAAGCAGCATAAACAAATTCTTCTATTTGAACTTGGTTGTCATTGACTGCATCAAGGCTCTATGCCAGCTAATCTGCCAGAAACAGATAATTTGCCTCCCTCCAAGGTTTATTGTGAGGATTAAATGAGTTAATATGTGTATATAGTTTAAAGTAGGGTACTAAAATTCCATTATTTGTTATCATGATGATTATTGTCTCATTACATCCTACAATATTTTGAAACGGGATTCTACTTTTTCAGGTGAAAAAACTGAGGCTCAGGTCGTTTATGTAAAATTCCCAAGGTCACATTACTAATAAATAGGAGACAGGACTGGGACTCAACACCATCAAATATTAGTTTGCCTGCAGAGCCAATGCTCTTTTCACTAAGCCACGCCACATGCCTGCCTCCAGTTGGAGACAATGGACACTAGATCCAAACATTAGGCACAATGGTCCTTATTGAGAATAACAAATTCACCATAATTTTGAAACTATCTATGATGCCAGCTGCTATAAACAGTATAAAATTTATGAAAGTTTGGAAATGTTCCCACCATAATAACACCGCATTTTTCAAAAATAATTTGCATGCTATAAAACATACTTTATATATAGCAAATAAAAAGCTAATTCTAAGTGGCAATATGTGGGCAGACTATGAATCATTTGAAAATATCACGTTGATTTTATATAGAAAATATTGTTACCCGTGAAAAGATTTGAAGGTTCTTAACCCTTTGATGTGCTGTGGACACACTGAGAGACTAATAATGTGATAAGCTCAATTCAAGACACTGCAGGAGTGACAGCTTTTTATCTTATCACAACAGTTTGGATGACTTTATATGAAGAGTGGAGGAGAATATTACACTCTCCTCCCACATATCAATGGAAATGTATCCCATGGAGGAACTCAGCTTGAAACCCTAAACAGAAACATGGTCACAGCATGCTGTAGGCAGCCACAGCAGGTTCACATTAGCTGCCTTCAGCATTTGTGGGAACAACACAGAATCAAGGCTGCCAATAGTACCGGAAGCTTCTACCTTGGGAGAAGAATCAGTCTTGTAGCAGAAAGCAATACACCAACTTTTTATGCTCCCAAATGTGGCACTTTTCTGCTGATCATCAGCAATATGTTCCAACAGCCAACAGAACATACTCTCTCCCTCTCCATTAAGATAATAATTATAAACAGTTATGGCACTAACAATTGGCCAGACACTGTTCTTATTATTTCACATACATTCATTCATTCATTCAATTTAATACTTGCAATGTTGGATATGTCTATTATTTGCCCAATTTTACAGGTACAACAATGAGACACAGAGATGTTAAGCAATTTTCCCGAAGTCAGACATCTGAAAGTATGGAGGAGCCAGTATTTGAACACAAGCTCTCTGATTTGCTAGCTGCCTACCTGGGAATCCTGTGCCAATATCACCCTATTTATCCCCAATTAATTTTGAGAACAGCCTAGAAGTCAGGAGAACAATTATAGTTACAGGGTAACTTGTGGTGCTGTAGAGAGAATCCAAAATCAGATAAATAACTTGAGGAAATGGTCTTTATATAGTATTCTCTAGGTCCAACACTGAATGATTTGATTTTACTGAGGTAGGGGTTCCATGAGTTCATTCATTTTGCTCAAGGGTTTCACAACCCCACCCTATTCCAAAAAAGCATATACCACGTATAATCTTAACGTGCTGCAAATTTAACTTTAAACCAATAACTTGATTTTTTAATTTACTCATTAATGCATATAAACAATTTCTTACTGAAAGATACAAAGCAATTAAAACCAAGCAAGTGAATCCAATATACATTTTGAATAGAGTCACACGAAGAAATGTCACTTTGCCAATATTGCATTGCAGGATGAAAAAAGTAATCCTTAAATGCCCCTCATAAACTGATCACAGGTCCTGAACAACATGGAAAATGTACTACTATTATAATCTTTAGGATGATAACTTTGTTTCCAGTTATATTTTGACAATGGCAATTTATTACATAAGGATACATTGTAATGGCGATATTCCTTGCTTCCTAATTATACAGGAAACTTCTTGGAGGAGGAAATCTAGCACTTTTCTTGTTGGTTTGGTTATTTCAAAAAGAGTAGCAGGTGTAATAAATGATTGAATCAGCACTATTTTTAAAATCACAGTTAATCTGCTAATTTGTCTTCTCATAAAATCTATTTTAATAATGTTCTAACACTCACTGTATCACTTTGTATAAGAATTTACTAAACACTCATTGATATTTACCTCAATATATTACAATTTTTATCTTTATTATAATTTTTATTACCACTTGTTTAAGGCACTTCCTCAAATTGATTACTAAATGAAGCATTCTTATGGTATAATTAAATGTGTCTCCATATTCCTTAGCCAGGAAAATATAAGTAGCAACCTGTAATATAATTCATACTTTAGTTGAAATGTCTTCTTGCTTACCAATTCAAATTAAGTTTCTATATTTGAGTAAGAGTTATTATAAATGATATTTTAGCTACCATAGTAATAATTTACCTATTTTATATTAATGCTTCCATAGGCATTTTTCCTATAAATACCCAAACATTTGAAAACATATTTTAATAATCAAGCAAATTCAACATAACTTAAACCAAACTAAGTGTTTTCTTTACCTGAAGGATTATGTAGGCATAACACTTCATCCTCCAAGTCAGATCTGAAGCTAACTTTGAGATCACTCTCTCTGTCAACTCTCATCTCATATTTTATTATTTCCAAAGCTCTCCACTGTTAGTATTAGTGTTACAATATCTGAATCCCCACTTTTCCAGTCCTCTTTCATGATCCACATTACGTAGTCTCTCCCAATAGCCTGCTTACTGGCTTGACTGTAGTCTCTTCCCATTACCTTGTATCATTTTCTCAGTAGTCAAATTAAACTTCTTGAAGCACAGCATTGTTCACGTCCCTCTGCCATTTATAACTCTACAATGACTCTTCACACTCCGACAAGTTTAGCACTGCATATTTTCATTCTATCTTATTTTTACAGCCTTAACCCCACTTGCTCCCTGAATTTGTGATGTGACTAAATGTGGCTCACCTTCCTCAAATATTCTGAATTCTGCTTTTTACCCATATTATTTTCATTGTCATTTAAACTTAAACTTATTTTTCAAGTTTCATTTCAAATCCTACTTCTTCCCTGAAAACTTCCCTCTTTTTCCCCATCTCCAACTGAATACTAAGGCGCTACAGAATCTTAAACTTTGCTGTGGCACTTATGATGTTCTGCCTAGATATACAATTATTTATCCATTAGTTTTAGCCTTCATTAAACTGTAAATTAATTGGAGGGAGGGCCCATATCTGTTTATATTTGTATATCCTGAAGAACAGAGCAGAATACCCTCCCTAAAGAAGATGCTCAGAATTATTTACTAAATGATCAGATATACTACAATAACAAAGAGCATATGGAAATTTGAAATCATAGCTGGATCATTTTTTAATCAATTTAGAAAGTATTAAAAACACGCATGAAGGTGAGAAACAGGAATACAACCATTCTGGGCTAAATTTTCTTTATATGCTGAATTGTGCATTCAGTGGCCCTACACTGTTTCAAGGTTATGAGGACTGTACTTTGATGTCAAAAATGTCTGACCCCCCCCAACATGAAAATAGTTGTATGTTTATTATTGACTGAGAAAATGCACTTGTAATTATGGATTTGGAACTTTCTTGCAAATACCCAGCAGCATCTCAGAGTACCACCACCCTCTCGGATCAGGAAGTCTCTGGAATAACTTTGAAACTGTCCTTTTCATATAATATACATGAAGTGTTTATTAATGTTCCTAATATTGCTCCATTTATGTACCCTATAAATGTCAATGCTACTATTCAGTATGACCATCACATCCACTTCTTCATATTACAAATCCTCCTCCCGTGTTTAACCCTTCACCCTGCTTCTCCTGCACAGTGCTATTCAATTCATTCCTGAGGCCACATGCCACACACCTCTGTGTGAGTATCACCAGCTGCTTTCCCTGTCATTTGCTGTTGGTTCTTTTTCTCCTTTCCACTTCCGGCACTTGATTCTCCAGTCCCCATGATATCCCTTCCTCTCTGACCATTCTTATCACTTCTCTATGCTTTTCTTTTTCTCTGCTCCTCATCTTCCAGCCTTTTGTTGCCTCCTGTTAGTTGCTGCTTTTCCTCTTTTTAATACCTCAACCCCAGTGCTGTTCATATTCATGGTCAAAACTGACTTTGTGAAATAGACATATTCCTGAAAATCTCTGGTAAAAACAAATTACTCGTAAATAAAATTTTACTGTACTTATGCAAAGAAACAATATATATATATTTTTTTTCCTTTTTGTCTTTTTTCATGACCGGCAACGGATCGCAACCCTCAGTGTCGCGCCCGTACCGGACCGGGACCAGCAATGGGATCGCAACCCTCGGTGTTGCCCCCGCACCTCGCTCAGCCAGTGAGCGGAACCGGTCTGTATGTGGGATCCGAACCCTTGGCGGGAGCGCCACCGCGCTCCCAAGCGGCGCACTGTAGCAGTGTGCCACCGGGCCAGCCCCAAAAGAAACAATATTTTAAAATAGCCTGCTATGAAGTGAATTATTGTGGGCTGCCATTTGTATCAATACACACACTATACAAGTTGGCTAAAGGTCTGACACCTCTTTTACAGCTTCTCATTCTAATTCCACAATGCATCTTTGACTTTCTACTCACAGTCCTTTTTGAAAAGATAGGTCAACAGGCAGAAAAACAAAACCACCACCACTCACATTTTCTCTTCTTCCTGATATCTATGAGTCAGACTGTAGTGACTCAAGTATAACATTTCTTTTCTCCCTTCCTTTTCCTTCCTTATTGCTGAGTTTATGTTCCTGTGTGTCCTTCTGCTTCCCTGTTACACTACCACCAGTCTCCACTCTGCCAGCCTGTCTTATACTTTACTGCTATTGCAGCTGGAGTGTTTTCCAACACAAAAGACACACCTGCATCTATCCTCACCGTGAACAAAATCTGTGACATGTTCTTATTAATAAATGATAACTTGTTTAGCACAAATGCCAAATAAAATCAGATTATCGGTATGAATACTTACACTCAGCATATTTCTGAAGTTGGGAAAATTCTGAGGGGCTGAGGTGGGCCCATTTTTCCTGGTTTGTCATGGTGGTGGTGAGGAGCTTTCTTACATAGCAGGTGAGGGATTCTTTATTCAGGTGTTAGGCAGATTTCTATGCTTCAAAGATTCCACGTGGCATGTTTCATGGTGAAATATCTCAAGCTTTCAAAATATGTCATCTGTCCACATGAAACTGCCGGGGATGTTTGTAGTTTCAATAATATGTTACAGAACTGCAATAAGAAAGACATAAAGATCAGTATTATTGCACAAAGGAAAAAAATCAATAAGTTATAAAATGTTAAGTATTTTCAATTCCTAAATAATGTATTTTAAAATTATTTTATTTTGTGTAATACTCAGCTTTTAGTTGTTCAGCCATTCTTTAATGGCATTTTTATATATGTTTCCCAATACCAAATCATAGAAATAAATATAATTAAGAGTACAAAATGTAAAAAAAAAAAAAAAAAAAAAAAAAAAAAAAAACCTATAAATCTCATTTTATAAAAGTAAATTTTGGGGGGGGGGAAGAAATAGTATTTAATGTCAATTTAAGTTGTTGTTTTGCTTGTTCTTGTCAATTGCACATCTTTTTAAATTTCATGGGATATTTTATTTTTTATGGATTTTAAATTTTGGAGGGCATTATAATTTGCTTCTTGCATATTATCTTCCTAGCTCTTGCACATTCTCTTGATAATCTGCCATCTATCTTTTAACTTTTTATAATACAAAACATTAAAAATGTAAGCCAGTAAAATTTATGTTTTATAAATTATGTTTGTCCCTTTTAAAATTCTTTTTCTTTGTACACACTTATGAGATGCAGAGTTTACTATCAGTATTTGTGTATAGTATGTGATGATCAAATCAATATTATTTCCATGTTCATAAAAATAAATAATAAAAATTAAAATTATGTTTGTCCCATAAATTCTTCCTAAACCCCAGGCTACATACCTAGTCACCAAAATTCATTTGCAATATGTATTTTTAAGATAGAAACTTGTCAAGTTGTTTTTCCTTGTTTTAATTTTTTAGGTTTATAGTGGTATAAATGACAAAAATTATATGTATTAAAGGTGTACCATGTGCTGTTTTTACATATGTATACATTGTGAAATGATTATTACAATCAAGCTAATTAACATATCCATAAACTCACATAGTTAGCCTGTGTGTGTGTATAGGGGTGTGAGTGTTTGTGTGCATGTGTGTGTGTATGTTGAGAAAATTGTACTGAAGATCTACTCCTATTTCAAGTAATCAATACATTATTAACTATTATCACTTTGCTGTACATTAGGTCTCTAAAACTTATTCATATTATAACTGCAAGTTATATATGTGTGTGTGTATATATATATACATTTTTAGCAACAATATATAAATATTCACTTCTCTCTATGTACTTGCCAAACACTTATCTTTTGACTCTTCATAACAGCCATCTCAACAGGTATGAGGTGCTATCTCATTGTGGTTTTGATTTGCGTTCCCCTGATGATTAGTAATGCTGAGTATTTTTCATATATCTGTTGTCTATTTGTATGTCCATGAAAGTACATTTTTATGTTCAATTTTATAAACTCCACATTCCAAGAGCAGACAAGGATATCATTTTTATCAGTCTGAACCCATCATCAATTCTTTAATATTTAAATATTACATGTAAAACCTAAACCAAAATTATTAAAGGAGGATAACTAAGCTCTATAGCTTTCTGCACATACAATTTGCTAGTTTACTAGATTTTCAATAATTGCTTGGAATGGCCCTCAGCAGTAGCACATATATTTGCAATCATGCAAATAAATTCAGGGGTCATAAAATTTTTTTCTAGCAATCGAATAAGGAGAATAATTTTAGTTCTATAATTTATAAAAATTCCAATAAATTTGCCAAATTAAAGCAATTCCAAATGTGTGACTTACACAATAATAGTAGATGATTCTATTGTGAATCATACTACAAAATAAATCCAAAGGTTGTCATAGAGTTACAACATTCACTGGCTACATCTATAAAGGAAAACAAAGTGAAAAGCCAGTTTCCAACTTGCTGATTTCATCCTTCACTTTGATTTCATCCTAACTCTTTACCTCTCTCCAGTTACATACAGTTTTGTCCTCAACTTTTTATCAGAGACTGTAATCAAGTGCTCAGTAATGAACCAGCCTGGCACTGTATTCATTACAGTAAATGAAGTACTTAGAAAGAATTACTTAGTTATGAAATTATAACATTGGAAGCCTTATTTATATGGATGTCATACCTAAAGTCACAGTGCTTACATGGCTGAGGCTCATTTGGTGCCTTATTTCAGCATCCCTTTACTGTTCAACTCTAGGACCGCACTGTCACATCCTGCCATCCTTGTCTTAAAAAACTGTTGATTTGGTGTTCATGTGTTCAAGGTTCCTACTTGCAGATTTACAGGGTGGTAGTTTGCTATTTAATGGGGAAAAAATCATGATACTGATGATGCTGATGTGTTCACAGAGGCCAAATTGCTGGGTCTGTTTTCCCTCCCAGGTGTGCAGTCATGACTTTGTGATAGCAATGCAGACGAAAAGGAATGGGAACATGCAATGTACATTTCTGTGTGTCTTCCACCTGGTTTTCTCCCACTGGTTTCGTCTTAACTCCTTGCCTCTCTCCAGTTACATGCAGCTTTGATAGGACTGCAGAATTATGTGTTCTGTCCTTCCCTAACCAAAGGGAGACAGATGATTCAGTCACATTTGGCATGTTACTTGCTGTCTCCTAGGGCTTTAAATGTTGAGTGGAGTGATTCCAGGACAGGGTGAAAACAGTTGTAGCTAAATCACTACAGAAATAATTGGATACCTGTCCCTGTCTGAGCCTGACTCTCCAGCTATCTTGTCACTTCCAGTAACTAGTGACATTCTTTCAACAATAGACTAAATGTATACAAATACCAAGACATTACACTGTATCCAATGAACACATACAATTATTATTTGTTAAACATTAAAAAAAATTAAAAAAATAAATAAAATTTAAAAAAACATGGATTACTTGGCCAGAATCAGATTCTGTTGCCTACAACCCCTCGATCTTAGCTAATGCTAATGGCAGTTCATTTATTCATTCAAAAAATGTTGGTTGAGCCTCCCTGTGTGCTTGAGAGCATTCTAGGTACTAGAGATACAGCAAAAATCAAAACACATGAAAGATGAAAATAATGCTAATTCCAACAATGTGTTAGCTTTATTGAGAACACACAGTATGCAAGGCACTGTCCTAGTTACTTTTATGTGTTAGATCATTCAGTCTTCACAAAGCAGCTCTGTGAGCTTTGTAAGGTAGGTACTGACAGTCTGCCCTTTCAGTGAATAAGGAAACTGACACTAGGTGATTAGAATCTGGTAGGTGTGGCAGACACTACCAGAACCCACTTAATGTCCATTCTCCCTTGCTTCCTTGATAACAGAACCCTAGTTTTATTGAGTGAAACTATATCCATCTAAATGACTAAATTGCCCAGGTTCCTTGCAAGAAGAAGTCGCCGATGAAATGTTAAGTAAATGTTGGGGAAGCATATAGGAAAATCCTGTTAGAGGAAACACCTGGCAAGTGCTCTTTTAATCTTTGTTTTCATCTACCTCTGGCTTCCTACCTAGAATGTTGACAGGATGGCTGCAAATCCAGCAGTATCTTCTAGTGTTGAGATAACTTTTAGAATAGAAGATGTGTACTATGGATGGTTAGAGCCCCATAGACTAGAATGGGTCGGCAAACAACTGACTTGGAACAAATTTGTTCACCATCTGTTTTTGTCAGTATAATTTTTTTTTTTGAAACAGAGACACATCCATTAGAGAAACCAGCAAGAGACCAGTTTTTGAAGGGATTTAAACATTAAAGAGGTTTGGGCATTATCCCGATGGCAGTAAGGTACGGTGAAAGGACTACAAAAATGGCCAGAAACCTGATCACTTTTGCATTTTAGAAAAGTTTCATAATCTTTATTGAGTTCCTTTCTCTCTCATTTGTGTTATTTCAAAAACATCTTAACTGATTCTGAGTGCTCTCCTTTCCCTAACACGGCCAATTCCCAAATCCCTTGGTGTCCTGGACTGTTCATAAACTAAGATGATTACAGAGGTATGTCTGATAAATTAGCAATAACAAATTAATTAATAAATTATGATAGTAATAATTAATCCCATCAGGGCTCAAAACCACTCATGTTGCCTTCTAATTCTAGTGTGAGAAGATAAATATTAAATAATATAAATAAGTTACATATTTGAGGATAACACATTATATTCAAAACAAAGAAAAGAGTGGTGGAGGGATGGTGTTTGAGTGTGCAACTTTAAATTAAATGACCAAGTGAGGCCTTGCTGAGTAGACAGTATTTGTATAAAGATCTGAAGGATGTCAGATCACCACTCATTTTAAATTCGAGTTTCTTATACTTGATCAGCTGGGCTGTAGGTGGAACATCTTTTTCTAGTCAAACCTTTTAACCAGTTGAACTGACATATAACAAGTCCCTAAAAAGAAAAAACATCGCACACATAATATTAAATCCAGAGGCACAGCTATTGTTCATGCCTCAGAGCTGATACAAATGACCGCAGCACTTTCTACTAGTCTGTGCCTTTTCATAAGTGGGAAGAAAGAATATGACGATTGCAGTTGGGATTCCCTATGGTGCATTCACAGATTTCCCATTCCTTTACAGAAGGCTTTCTTTAGGCGCATAAAATGAGTGCCAGGAGGGATCCACTTTGCTGGCTTTTGGAAAGCAGTCTAATTCTGGCTTTCTCATCTAGTCAGCGGCTGTGCCACTTTGCTTAGTTGGTGGCAAGAAATAATTATGTTGGAGGAGTTGAAGTAGGCTATTTGGCCCATTGTACCTGGGCTAAAACACATTCTCTATAATTAGGGAGGAAATCAACCTTCTCATGAAGAAGCTATTAGGCAACATCAAGATAAATAAATCTAATGGGTTTCATGCATTATTTGTTAGTCACAGTGCAGATTTTTAAATAATTATTAGAAGTCAGCATGCCGGTAAACACTAAGGTACACTGTACAGCATATGTATATAAATTTACAGTAGTGTGATGACTGAAAATATTTATTGGGTCTCAAGGGTCATAACACTAAATTGTAGGGTAAACAATGGGAAAAATAAATCCTATGGATGAAAAAGGATGCAGAGCCAGAATAACAACCATAGAATTGCTGAAAGAAAGTAGCATGAAATTAAATGGAATATTAATTCTATCAGTGGATTTACAATTATTTGTTTACTTAACCTTGAAAAGAAGTCTAAATTTGAGGCCCGATGGCATGCTAAGCACTATGCCACAGGTGAGGGATGTAGTGGTATGCTAAACAGATACGGTATCTGAGCTTCAGGGTCCTGTTTAGATCTTGTAGAGAGAAAGATTCACATTAAACACACTTGCTATACAAATACATAATAGTATACTGTGAAAAGTTGTATGTAAAAAGGCAACAGAATTCTATAAAAGAGTATAATAGTAAAGCCCTGATTTAGTTTGAGTGATTCAGAGAGCAATTCATAAAAGAAGGTTTATGTAAAGTAAATGATAAAAGTTGATTAACAATTGTAAACTTGACTGAGGACAAAAACATTCTGAGTAAAAGGCTGGAAATGAGGGGGATAAAAACTACAAATATTAGAATATCTCAAAAAAAGGCAATTATGGCCGGTACACGGTGAGCAAGAAGCAGAGGGGTGCAAGATTAGGCTGGAAAAATAGATAAGAGCTAGATGTTAGAGATTCTTAGAGGCCACATTAAAGATAGTCATACAATTTGTCATAAGTAAATTATGAGGCCGTTGAAGTATTTTGTGTAGGAGACAAACATAATTGACTTATATTTTAAGCCCACTCTGATCAATGGATAGGAAGGGGACAAGAATGGAAGTGGGAAGACCAATTAGGAGGTTGTTCCAATACTGGGTGAGAGCTGGTATCTTTCACTGGGACAGTGGCAGTAAAGGTGGAGGTAAAAGGCTGAACTCAAGATAAGTTTTTTTGAAGCAGGATTTGAATAGAATATGTTGTGTACAGGATGAGGGGTTCGAAAAATCAATCCTATATTTTTGGCTTGAGCATAGATAATGGAAAGGTAAACATTAAAGAATTCCCAAATACTGTAATAGTACCAGGTTGGACAACAAGAACAGAAAAATCAATATTTTGTTTTGGGATGTATTAATTTGAGATGATTATCAGACATCTAAATTGAAAATACTAGTAAATGTTGAGTTAGGCTTAGCGTTAAGAAAGAAGGTATTATGAATTGTCTAGTGTAGATGACATTTGAAGATATGAGAATGGATAAGTTTGCCTGATGTGACAGCAAGCAAGCTGTGCCACTCAGCTCTGCTTTCAAGAGAGAGCTTGTCATTCAACTGCAAAGACTGCAATTAGCTGACAGCCTCTACTTCTTGTCTTCAGAAGCCAACTTAGCTTTTGAACTGAGGTCACACTTTTCACAGACAGAGGTCAATGACAAAAGATGATGGATATTCTAGGACTATGCCATTTCTATCCAGTGGAGACATTTTTAATAGTACGTATTTGCTTCAGAGGTCTCCACTGGGCTGGCTTAGAATTTATCAGATCTGCACTGTGGTCTGAGGCTATTCCTAACCAAACCTGCATCTTCTACCCTCTTTTCACAGGTGTCACTTCTGCATTGTAATCTAAAGGCTTTCTGTAGCCTATTCTATTTGCTTTTGCTCCCTTTTTATCTTCCACAGGAAAAAATTCTGGTATGCCTGTGCATTCCAAGTTCTATCACAGTGTTTGTTTCCTAGTGAAGCACCACATGTGTCAAGATCCCAGCAATAAACAGATGGTACATCTAAAATTGGTAATTAAGAGTTTAATAAAAAGATTATTTAGGAAGTTTGGACAGGGATTAGGAAAGCTAATAGAGGCTGGTGCAGTATCCTTCACTAGCAATAATTGAGAACTTATTGAACCGATGCTTAAAGGGACTAAGTATGTTTCAGCTAATAAACCCCAGAGTAACTATATAGAGTGGTTCATTGATAGGAACTGCTATGGTTTGAATGCTTCTAAACTCATGCTGGAATTTAATTGTCATTGTAACAATGGAACAGGTGGAACTTTGAGAAGTGATTAGTCCATGAAGGCTATGCCATCGTGAATGGGATTAATGACATTATAAAAGGGTGAGTTTGGCCTCCTTTTGCTTCTTTGCACTTCCGCCATTTGCTGATGCAACAAGAAGGCACTTGCTAAATGCTGGCATCTTAATCTTGGACTTCCCACCCTCCAGAACCATGATAAAATAAATTTCTGTTCATTATAAATTACCCAGTCTCAAGTGTTCTGTTATAGCAGCACAAAACAAACTGAGACAGGATCCATGGGTAGTGGGGCATTTTTCTCTTGGAGTGACCTAACTGGGCAGGAGGTGGGGTAATAAATTTCCTGATGTTATCTTCCTCCAAATCTCCAATCTCCTCCAATGTCTCACAATGACCAAACCTAATCACAAGGAAAAAATCATATGATCATCTCAATAGATGCAGAAAAAAGCATTTGACAAAATTTATGATGAAGATTCTCAACAAATTAGGTATAGAAGCAAAGTATCTCAACACAATAACAGCCATACATCATTCTGAATGGAGAAAAGCTGAAAGCTTTTCCTCTGAAAAACAGGAACAAGACAAGGATGCCCACTCTCATGAGTCTTATTTAACATAGTATTGGAAGTACAAGCCAGAGCAATAAGAGAAGAAAAAGAAATAAAGGGCATCCAGATTGGAAAAGATGAAGTTAAACTGTCTCTCTTTGCAAATGACATAATCTATGTACAGAAAAACCTAAAGCCTCTACCAAAATACTTCAAGAGCTAATACATAAACTCAGTAAAGTTATGGGATACAAGATCAATATACAAAAGTCAGTTGTGTTTTCATACACCAACAGTGAACTAGCAGAAAAAGAAATCAAGAGAGCAAGCCCATTTACAGTAGCTACCAAAAATAAATAAATAAATAAAATACTTTGGAATAAATTTAACCAAGGAGATAAAAGATTTCTACAATGAGAACTACAAATCACTGCTGAAAGAAATTAAAGAGGACAAAAAGAGATGGAAAGAGATTCCAAGGACTGAAAGAATTAACATTGTGAAAATGTCCATACTACCCAAAGTGATCTACGGATTCAATGTAATCCCCATCAAAACATCAATGATATTCTTCATAGAAAAAAAAACCAATCATGATGTTCATATGAAACAACAAAAGACCCCAAAAAGCCAAAGCAATCATAATCAATCAATCAATCAATCAATCAATCAATCAAGCCAGAGGTATCACACTACCTCACTATAAATCACATGACAAAGCTAAAGTAACCAAAACAGCATGATACTAGCATAAAAAGAGACACACAGTTGAATGGAACATAAAAACCCAGAAATCAATCCACATACTTATAACCAATTGATCTTTGACAAAGGCATGAAGAACAGAAGAACATACACTTGGGAAAGGACAGCCTCTTCAATAAATAGTGCTGGGAAAATTGGATGTCCATATGTAGAAGAACTAAATTAGACCTGTACCTCTCACCACATACCACAGTCAACTCAAATTAACTTAAAACTTAAATATAAGACCTGAAACTATAAAACTCCTAGAAAGAAAAATAAGGGAAACACTTCTCAATGTATGACTGGGCAATGACTTTATGAATAAGACCTCAAAGGTGCAGTCAACAAAATAAAAATAAACAAATGGGATTATATAAAACTAAACATCTTCTGCATAGCCAAGGAAACAATCAACAGAGTGAAAAGACAACATACAAAATTAGGGAAAATATTTGAAACCCATGCATCCAACAAGGGATTAATATCCCAAATATACAAACAACTCAAACAACAATAGAGGAGCTGAATAGACATTTTTTCAAAGGAAGACATACAAATGCAAGTAGTTTTGAAGATTTCATGCTTAGAAAATGAAAGATTTCTGGCTGATTGCTTTTGTTTCCTCAGTGATCAGTTATCAGCTGATAACTGAGGTAGAAAATGATCGGGGAAGAGGGAAGTACTAGTGTCGACATAAAATATATATATAAAAATGAAGTAAAGTGATCTCAATAAGGGCATGTAGTAAGAACTGATTTAAAAATCAACTGGATATTGCTATTCATTAATTTAGAACTACAACAATCAGCCTGCTTTTAAGTTTTTAACTTATGAATTCAGGATCTAAAGGACAAATAATCATATTCTTACCACTTTTGAATCAGATAAAACTGCATTCCCATTCAAATTCTGAGCTATGTCTCTTCCTTGCATAAAGTGAATCACTTAATCTATCTGAGCCTCAATTTCCTTTCTTATAAAAGGTGATTAATACCACCCACCTCACAGAGGTATCAGCATTTAATGAAAAAATAAATAAAAGATTTTCAATAAAGGTTATTTTCTCTTTGCTTTTATAGATAAGGATTTAAGATGTACTTGTAGCACTGAATTTTGACACATATACAGTATTTATTCTGGGGGAAAAGATTGGAAACCTACAAACCTTTCAAAAGATTATGTGGGTGGCTTATTACAAGATTTATGACTGAGTTATTTTTGGAATCCACTGATACAAAAAATTTAAAAGTAAAAATTCAAGGGAAATCTTTGGTTATGCAAAAGAAGGCAATATAAGAAGCTTTATTTTATGAACATTGTTGAAGTTATGGTTTTGAACTTAGATTATTATCTTATTTTACTTTTTTAAAGAAAATTACTTCAAGTGAATTTTCAGTTCTTTTTATTTCCAAACATACCATTTTTTTAACATTTACTTGTACATATTTGTGGGGTACAGTGTGTTGTTTAAGTGAATTTTCAATTCTTTTTATTTCCAAACATACCTTTTTTTAACATTTACTTGTACATATTTGTGGGGTGCAGTGTGTTGTTTCACTACATGAATATACTGCACAATGATTAACTTTGTGTAGATAGTGTAGTTTTATACCCATTAGTCCACTATATCTCCTCCCACCTACCCACCCACACCAGCCTCTGGACTTGTTATTCTATTCTCTACTTCTATGAGAGCAACTTTTTTTTTTTTTTTTTTTTTTTTTTAAGATTCCACATATGAGTGATATTATGCAGTGTTTGTCTTTATATGCTTGACTTACTTCATTTAATTTGATGGTTTCCAGTTCCATCCATGTTGCTGCAAATGACAGGATATCATTTATTTTTATAGCTGAGTAGTATTCCATTGTATATATATACCACAGCTTTTTTTTTTAAATCCACTCACTGTTGATGGGCATTTAGGTTGATTCCATCTCTTAGCTATTGTGAATAGTGCTGCAATGAACATGGGAGTACAGATGTGTTTTGGATATATTGATTTCATTTCCGTTGGGTATATACCTAGTAGTGGGATAGATGGTTCATAAGGTAGATCTATTTTTAGTTCTCTGAGGAACCTCCATACTGTTTTCCACAGTGGCTGTACCAATTCGCATTCCCACTAGCAATGTAAGAGAGTTCCTTTATCTCTGGATCCTCTCCAGCATTTATTTTCTGTCTTACTGACAATAGCCATTCTAACTGAGGTGAGATGATATCTCATTGTGTTTTTAATTTGCATTTCCATAGTGATTGGTGATTTTGAGCAATTTTCATGTACCTGTTGACCATTTGTATAAAAAATGTCTGTTCAGGTCCTTTACCCAATTTTAAAATAGGTTGTTTATTTATTTATTTATTTTGCTGTTGGTTTGTGTTCCTTATATATTCCAGATACTAACCCTTTGTGTGATGTGTAGTTTGTAAACATGTTCTTCCATTCTTCACTTCACTGACTGCTTCCCTTGCATAATCTTTTCAGTTCAATGTAGTCCCATTTGTCTATTTTTGCTTTAGTTGCCTGTGCCTTTATAGTCTTGCATGAAAAAGCACTGCCCACTCCCATTTCATATAGTGTTTTCTCTATGTTTTCTTCCAGCAGTTTAATAGGTTAGGGTCATAAATTTATGTTTTTAATCCATTTTGAGTTGATTTTTGTGTATGGTGAGAGACAGGGATCTCATTTCTATCTTCTGCATGTGAATATTCAGTTTTCTCAGCATTATTTATTGAAAAGGCTGTCCTTACCTGACTGTATATTTTTGGTACCTTTGTCTGAAATCTGTAAGGGTGTGGGCTTATTTCTGGATTCTCCGTAGTGTTCCATTGATCTGTTTGTCTGTTTTTATGCCAGTACCATATTGTTTTGGTTACTATACCTTTATAGTATATTTTGAAGTTAGGTAGACTTTTAACATACAATTTTAAGAACACCTTTTAGAATACAGACTGGCAGGTGTATTGGTCCATTTCTGTTGCTTATAACAAAATACTTGGAAGTGGGTAATTTATACAAAAACAAAATGCATTGCTTATAGTTTCAGAGGTTACGAAGTCCAAAATCCAGGGAACACATCATTAAGGTTGTCTTTCCTAGTGATTTCAGTGATGGCAGGGTATCACATTGTAAAAAATGGCAGATTAGAGAGAGAGAGTAACCTCTTCATTCACTTTGCTTTAAAAGCCCTGCAAACTACACCCTTGACCACCATTTTAATCCATTTGCTACAGTGTGGTCCTACAGTCCTACAATCTAATCACCTTTTCATGGCCTCACCTTTCAATTACCATAATAGGAGTTGCCAGCCTCTTAACAGTCACAGTGGGGGACAAGTTTCTAACACATAAAAGTTCGGGGACATAATGACACAATTTTTCAGTAAGTTCAATCCACTACAGCAGGTTAGGTGAAAATAGGGATCACATGCTGGGATAGAGTCTTTCCAACATGAAATAGTATATAAAGTGCTCTGCCAGATTCTATTTTCCAAGATTGATGACAACAAAGTCTTTCATCTCATATGGTCTTCTAGAACCCTGCTATACCTCCTTAACAGGTGGTGTCTATGTCTCCTCTCTTACACTTGTGAGTACCTCTGTGACTGCCTTAACCAATAGCTTATAGCAGAAGTGATACTACATAGCTTCTGTTTGTAGATCATAAAAATGTCACACACTTTAGCCCTGCTTTCCTTTTTGAGATACTTGCCTTTGGAAGCTAGCCAACATATCCTAAGAAAGCCCAAACTAGCTAATGTGAAGAGACCACTTGGAGAAAGCCATGCATAGGTAACCAAGTGGCATCCCAGTCTAAGTTCCAGCCAACAGACAACATTACCTTCCAAATATGTAAGAATGCCTTCAAATGACTCCAGCCCAAGCTGTTAAGTGCCCTTTGTGTCCAAGCTTGAAGTCTTCCCCGCTGAGGTACCAGATACTATGGAACAGAAACAAGCCAACCCTGCTATGCTCATTATAAATTCCTGACACATCAAATCCATGAATGTAATAAAATGGTTGTTTTACAATACTAAGTATAGGGAGTTTGTTATGAAGTAGTAACTAGAACAAGTTACTTGGTATTTGACAAGTATAAAAAGCAATACAAATATTATTATTACTGTTATTATTATTATTACATTTTAACATACACTAAGTGTGTGTGTGTAAGTGTATCTCTCGATTTACCGCTCTCATATTTTACGGTCAAGTTCATATTGTTTATCAATTTTCGATCTCCCTCGGAAGTGAGAAATAAGGTCTTTGGGAATTAGGTATATTTAACCTGGATTTTCTTCCAGCTTCGGGCTTTACATCTATGGATTGCTGCAAGTATGAGGCTCAGAATAAAACATAGGAATCTAGCATAATACATTGGAAAAAAAGGCAAAGATCCTGAACACAGGAAGATAAAGGGTTTATTTTGTAAGCCATTTTTTGTTATCTTTTGTCAGGATACAGGACCTATTTTTGTCTTTTACAAAGATTTTCCAAATACAAATAAAAGCCCAAATAAGGAGAAAAAAATGAAAAAGGACAAAGGATAACTCTTTCCTTCATCCCCAGGATGGAATGCTGATTAAGGAAGAATGCAATTGAATGGTTTTCTCAATCTGTTTGGCCTGGGGCTTTTTCAACAGAAACAGATATTTCCTAGAATGTTGATTATTACAAGTCAATACATTCATCTTTACTATTTTTCATGCCCAGCTTAAGAAAGCAAAAACTCTCTAAAAATAATTTTCCAACTATTAACTCTTCCCCCTAGGTACCTATGATATAATACATATTCAGATTTTGTATTGAATTAACAGTGCATGTACTTACCAATTATATAATTTTCTTCTATTAATTAACAAATAATAAATTTGGTCTCAGGCACTTCCTGAGAAGTTACTGTTGCTGGCAAGGAACCAATATCTTTCAAACCTTAAATCCCTAGAAAATAATCTACTCTAATGCCGTTATTCAACTTCAAGACAGCTGCCTAAGGAAAATCACTATTGAAGTACACTGGGGACCTGTTCACCAAATGATATTTGGTATCTGCCCTGAGAAAAAAGCAATGCCTGCAGTAAATGTACAGTATGAAAACAGAGAGCTATATTCAGTTTACAGACAGACATAGATGTCAGCAATAGGAAAAATACTACCTTAAACTTCCTGCATACATCCTGGATTGCCAAAAACACCACTGAGAAACATTTGCAATGGAATTTTTTCATTTATTTTTCTCTATTGTTGTTAGTATTGAAATATAAAATACTGCCTTTTCCTTTAATATTGATAAAATATACTTTTTTCAATTACCCAAATATATGAGATCAGGGATGTTTCAACCATGTACTACAAAAACTTTTAGAAGTGAGTGTGACCATTATGGAGGTTCCTCAAACAACTACAGATAAAACTGCCATACAATCCAGCAATCCTGCTGCTGGGTGTATACCCAAATGAATGGAAATCATCATGTCAAAGGGACACCTGCACTCCCATGTTTATCACAGCTCTATTTACAAAAGCTAAGAGTTGGAACCAACCTAAATGTCCATCGATGGATGACTGGATAAAGAAAATGTGGTGTACATACATAATGGAATACTACTCAGCCATAACAAGGAATGAAATTCCGCCATTCATAGCAACATGGATGAATTTAGAGAAAATTATGTTAAATGAAATAAGCCAGTACAGAAGGAGAATTACTGCATATCCTCACTCATAAGTGGGAGCTGAAAAAAGAAAGAAAGAAAAATACAGTAATCACAATAATTCTTTGAATTTTCAAAAGGAGAGAACATAACCAAGGCCACCAGAAGTGGGAAAGAAGTGGGAAAGGGACGGTTAAAGAGAAATTGGTAAAGGGCCACAAAAAATGCTTGCACTTTGTAATGATAAAACAAACAAACAAATAATAAGAATAAGAATAATAAATAGCACCTAGTACAGTGCCTCAAATGTTTCATAAACATCTAATGAATATGTTTTAAGTGGAAAAAAAATAGAAGTGAGCTCAAGGAATGTCTGGGATATAAACATGGTGATTAGCTTAAATCTCCCATGGTATTCTACAAGCACAATACACTTTGTCTCCATTCATCAGTTCGTTGCATTACTACACATCTTTATCACATCTTGCCTCAACCATTAGTAGCAAGCCCCCTTATTCCATTATATGCACTGCAATCAGGGTACTTGTATTAGTCTGTTTTCTGTTGCTGTAACTGAATATCTGAGGCTGGATAATTTGTAAAGAAAATAAATTTATTTCTTACAGTTCTGGAAGCTGGAAAGTCCAAGGTTGAGGGATCACATCTATTCAGGTTATTTTTGCTGGAAGGGACTCTACACAGTACCAAGGAGGCACAGGGCATCACATGACTAGAAGGCCACTGAAAGCCAAACTGAATTTTTTAACAGACTCTTCTCGTGATAAACAACCCACTTTCTGGATAACCTATTAATCCATTAACCCATGAATCGATTCATCCATAAATGGATGAATCTATTCATGAGGGCTCTGCCCTCATGAGCCATTCATCTCTTCAAGGCCCCACCTCTTAATACTGTTATATTGGGGACTAAGTTTCAACATGAGTTTCAGAAGGGACAAATATTCAAACCATAGCAGTATTCTTTCTAAAAGTCCATCTGAATATATGACTCCCACATCGGAAATCGTTTAATGTTTTATTACCTATAGGATAATGCCCAGTTTGCAAAGCTAAACATATGTAATTTGACCATAAACTTTAAACTGGTTAAGCATATGACATTTTAGTAAGATAACTTTGGAGCTGAATCTGTCCTAAAACTGTCACTTTGATATTTAAAGTCTTTATACCTGGTTCTCATTTTGGGCAGACTGATACCACAAATGATCTCAGAAGGACTAAATCTGTTGTGGAAGTCACACAGTGTCTGCCACATAATTACATTAGATGACTAAACTGAAAGCAGGGTTGTTTTGACAAGCTATGCTTTTATTCAAAAACTGTAGAAGTTTATTTATAGAATTACAAAAGAACTAATTTACTAATGAAATTGATCTATTGTGTATGTTACTTGGCTTATAGAAAAAAAAGTTAAAATTTTTGTAACCAAAGAATGTTAAAAAAATGAATCAAATTCTGAACAGGAATAATTGAATGATGGGGTGCAATAAATTCCAGAGAACCCCAGGGATGCTCTTCAAAACAACAGAAACTCTGACAAACTGAACCATATTACAAATGTTCTGATGTAGGTTTCTAAAAAAAGGTACTGAAAATAAATTACAGTTTTAAAGAAGAATTCAAGGTGTGAAATGAGGTTGTAGTATTTTAAATCAGGTCTATCAAAAAAATATTGGTGAACAGCAGCAGCTGTCTGGAATCAGTGGGGAAATCGCACACCTCAGCCTCTCCTGGTTAGAATTGTCTAAATTTAGCAGCCCTTGGAAATCCAGGGAGAGCCAAAACCGTAAGATTCAACTAAAGGATTCTTTCTTTAAGGTTCTTTCAGAGAGAGAATATGAATCCCTTCTACTTAGTTATATAGTTTTAATCTTTTTTGTTACAAATATATGTCCAGGACATACCAGAAAAGGATAAAATATTGAAAACTTGATTTTGTAAATCTGTATTTCTATTGAGCAGCAGACGTAGCTGACCCCCAACACAAATAAGTACACATACGCGTGCTGGCATGCATGCACACACACACACACACAGATCTATACAAACACAAACATCCTGTGTACACGTTTCTCAGAGACTGATTCAGCATTTTGTCTTCCTAGTTTTTAACTGATTAACCTCTTTAATAAAGTCCAGATATTGCCTTACTGACCAAAAGATTCTTTTGAATACAATGTTTTTGGAAAATTCTGATTTTTTTCATTCTTATTTTCTTGTTCTCATTTTAGTTCCTAAATATCCCATTTGATATTGATTAGATATGACTTTTTCTATAACTTCCTTTCTGTTATTGTGAAGAGCAGCTCACACATACCCTTAAAAAATATTTTTGTCGTAAGTAGTAAGGCATAAACAACAGAAACATAAAATTTTAAGGTAAAATATGTAGAAGACAAAATATTAAAATATTATTTTTATGGTAATACTAATGATATTTAGTGCCAATATACTAATTTAGTGTATGAATACCAATAATTAACATTTTCTTAAACCTCTGAGTGCACTTGAATCTCTGAAGCACATATTTCTATCAAGTTTAATGACAGATATAATCGGATATAAATTTGACAGAATTCAAAATATTTTTATAAGGAAATTCATAAGCGAACTACTTTAAACTAATTAAACTTTCTTTATTCTTCTCCTGAGCCTTATTTCTAAGAGTTTAAAAATTCTAGATTAAAATTTGAAAACCGTCTCAGTGCCACTGAAAACAGAAAGGTCCTGAACTATCCTTTGAAATAAGATTTTTATTGAAATACAATATGAAATATACAGTTACAATTGATCTTTTTCTAACTGGTAAGCATATTTTTTTTCACACTCACAGTCACTCTCACTTTTTAAATTTCAGATGTTAACATTGCTGTATATTATTTCGATGCTTCTTTTATTTTTTTGCTGCACATGAAACACACATATAGTATGAACATTGTATGGTAACATTTCATATGTTTTGAAACTTCATATAATTTGTGCCATACTAACCTCTTTTTCTGAAACTTGGCTATTTTACTCTACTTTTTCATATGTATCCATGTTAACATATGTGGCTCTAGTTCACTGATTGTCACTGCTATGGAATAAAAATATTCACTGTATAAATATATCACATTTATTCATCTAGGCTTCTATTCATGGAAATGTACATTTTGTCTCTAATTCTTTACGATTACAACCAATGATGCAACAAACATTCCCACATGTGTCTCTTGGGCACAAATCTATGCACGGTATTGTGGGATGCTAGGGTATGCTTTACTATAGGTTACCAGATAACTCTACAAAATACACTTATTTTATTCAGCTTCTTACAGTTTTGCCCATAATATGAGTGTGGGGGATACACCATAGGGTCAACCCCCATGAGTCACCCATTGTGTAATCCTCTCCCCCAGAGCATGGTTAGAACCTACAACTTGTTTCTAACCGATAAAAACTGGTAAAGGGGATGGGACACCATTCCCTTGATTATATTACATTATATGACAAAAGTAAAGGGGTTTTCAGATGTAATAAAAGTTCCTAATCAGTTTACTTTAAGTTAATCAAAAAGTAGATTATCCTTGTTGTACCCCTCTAGTCAGTTGGGATTTTAAAAGAGGCCAGAGAATTGAAGCAGCAGAGACTATCTCTGTTGCTGGCTTTGAAGAAGCAAGCTTCGATGAATTCTAGATTCAGCCAACAACCTGAGGCAGCACGAAGATGGATCCTTCTCAAATCAAACCTCCAGATGAGATTATAGCCCTAAAGTCACCTTGATTTCGGCCTTGTGAAATGCGGAGCAGAGAATTCACCTAAGCCATTCCTAGATTTCTGGCAACAAAAACTCAGATAGTAAATAGGTATAGTTTGAAACTTCAAAATTTGTGGTAATTTGTTAAAAGGTATAGAAAATGAATACAGTGGTTAGGAGATGGCTCCTTATTTTTGGTTTAATTTGAATTTTCAGTTTCTAGGACACTTAGCACCCTTTTTTGTGTCCAAGGGCATTCAGATATCCTGCTCGATTCAATGCTTGTGTATATGCTTTTGCCATGTGTCTTGGGATATTTTTCTTTACTGGAGTTCTTATATAAATTCTTTGCAGTAAGCATTTTTCAGTTGTTGATAGTATCTTTGTTGTTAGTATTTAAAATTTTCCTTTATTTAAGTGTACCAATTTTTATTTTATAATTTATTCCACACATTTTTTTTAATACTATATGCAGTTCTCACTGTCTCAAAGAAGAGACATGAAAGTCTAGAAGATATGAATGTTCAATGTGAATGAATCTTCAGCCATCTGGATAATTGCTTACTTGACCTGTACACTTTTAGAATTAACACGCTACTGGTTCTTTGCTATAATTAGAGTTCATACTCTAGTCACGTATAACAGCATTTTCATTTTAATTCAAATTAATATTCAGGACTGCAATAACAAATGGATATGTCAAGGTAAAACTGTTTTCCAGTATTGGCCTACAACACTTGAAAACACGCCCAGGAACCACATTTTCAGGCTTGTCTTTGGTTTCCAATGGCCTCAATAAAACACTGCTTCAGTGCAAACTGCCCAGTATTTCAGTTTGTTTATGTTTTTGGGTCTAATTGCACAGTTAGATTGTCCATAGCAGATTTCTATGTTCAAGAATGACTATGGTTAAAGGGACTTTGCATATCAATAGTAATGCACATCAAAGAATGGGCATGCTTATATTTTGCTCATATTTGTTTTAGGCTATAAGTTTTTTTTCTGATAAAAAAATGAAAAATATGTACATAGATACGAATATATGTGAAAACAATGGAAGTCACATGTACATAGGGATAATAAACTCTATGTTAGATTAAGATCCCACCCTGTGGAGCATGAGCAAGGATTTTAAGTAAGGTTGCAGCTTCAAAGGAGAAATAATTATTTGGCTTGCACAATGTGTATTATCATTAGGTGGCAGAGCACCATGAGGGTGATTAAGTTGTCATGGTGTCAAATGGCAACAGATCAGGGGTAAGGGGAAAGAGAAAGAACCATTAGATCAGAAGAAAGCCAAAAGATATGAGTAGGAATCTTAGATAATTTACCAAAAGATAGAGATGAAGTAAATCAAGTAAATCATCAAGACAGTTGATAAAAACTAGCCAGTGTAGACAGCTTACAGGTATTCAAACCAAACATTTATTCAATGACAAGTTCATGTCACTGTTGTAGTTTCTAGGAAATATAAACATGATTAAGCAGTGGTCTCAGATTTCAATCATCTCAATCTATTTTGGAAGTCGTCAACACATTTATCTTTAAAAGAGACAGTTTGATGAATAACAGACTGCTTCAGAAGCACAGAAGTGGAAGTGTGATTCTGACTGGGAAGATTAGGGAAAGCTACAAAGAGGAAGTGTAATAAAAGTTTGACCTTGAATTATGTGTTTACTAGGAGAGGAAGAGAGAATATGAGAGAAGGCATTTCAAGCAGCAGAAACATCATGATTAGTAATCAAGAAATGATCTAAAAAGAGAGCATGGTTCATATGTGGATATAAGGAACAGAAACCCAAGTCTGGGCAAAAAGAGGTTGATACTTGGACAAGAAATCTGAATTTCAAGGAAAAAGGAAAGTGAAAAGGGGGGAAGAGCCAAAGTCTAAGGATCCCTGTTAGTCTAAGTAATGAGATTTGATTTCCCAGTCATGTGGGAAAGCAGCCACATGTTGTTATGACTTCAGTTAGATGTATATTTGTTCAGAGTCAGAAAAAGACTATATACATAAGTCCGAAAGAAGATGAAAAATCTTGACTTCATAAGATGAACCAGGGGAACTGAAGGACAGGGTTCCCAGTGCTTTTTACATTCAGAATGTGCAGGAGTGGAGAAAGAAGTAACTAGGGCGTGTAATAGACATAGAAACAATGATATAAAAGGAAAAGCTGAGAATGGTAAGAAAGACATACTTTCAGGTTTTGGGGGATGTTTTTCCTTTATTGCTGTTGTTAGAATTCACAAATTTCCTTCTCATTTTTCCTACCAAACTATTGAAGATGACTGCTATATTCTCTTGATCCAACATTTACTCTGGGAATTTAATTATAAGATTTCCATGTTGTTTAATAAATATTTCCCTTTCTTCATTCACCTCCTTTCATGACTAATGAAAACACGTAGGATGCATAACTGCACATCTCTCAATAGTTTGTGTTAGAGCCAAGGACTCCATCTATGGAGTTTATATTATCTATGTTGCTTATATTATACACTAGGGGCACCTGATAGCACAAGGCATGTAGGAAAAAGCCTGGAAGCTAAAATTTAGGAAATATGACCAGAAAGTTTGACTAAGAAATAAGAAGCAATTTGATAGCACCTACTTACTTAGTCTCACTGTCAGAAACAAGATAAGAACAAGAAAACAATTTTGTTAACCTTTGAAAAATAATGAAAAAAGCAGCCATATATTTTCATACTTAAACAATATTTTCATACTTCAACAACAATGTGCCAGGTATCCCTCTTATTAAATACCTTCTTTGAGTAAAAAGGACAGAAGCTTAATTCCTACTCTAACTGTCAAAGGTGGGACATCATATTATGGTAATTAAAAGGTGGGCCCTTGAAGGAGTGATTAGATTGTAGGATCCTACAATAGTGAATGAATTAATAATGTTGGTCAGGGGCGTGGTCCTGAGGGCTTTAAAAGGAGAGCACATGAGAGTCTCACCTTCTCTCTGCTCCACCATTTTCTGCCATGTGAGACCCGGGCATTGCTGTAAAGCTACCACCAAAGAAGACCCTCACCAGATGTGTTCCTTGGACTTTAGACTTCCCAGCTGCTGAAACTGCAAGCAATAAATTTTGTTTTCTTACAAATTACCCAGTTTCACGTACTTTGTTATAAGTAACAGAAAAGGACTAATACAATGGCTTAATGTATGCTTAAAAATATAACCTGTGATTGCTGTCATTTTAAAGATTGTGAAACTTTAGAGCATAAAGTACTCAAATATGTTTTAGATTTCAAATCTATAAAGGAGTAAGAATCTCTTACAAAAGAGAAATTTCATTCATTCTTGTTAATTCATTGCCTCTCTTATAACTGCTTTTTGGAAAAAATGTGAACTTTGATAACAATCATATACATCTATAAACATCTTCCACTGCTTTTATTCTTTTGTATGTGTGCATGATGCCTATTCAGTTGGTGCCCAGGAAATTATTTCATGAAGGGCAGGCAAAAACTAAGACAAGTTTTAAAGAAAAGGATAATGATTTTTAAAATGGTATTTTGGTTTAGTTTTCCAAAGACAATTGTTTCTCTTTTTACCATATTGTAAAATGGGGGAACATGTAAACTCTGAGATGAGTATTTCCATGGGAGAATGAATATTAATTTAGAGAACATTTTAATTAGATACTTTTAATGTTAGTTATGCATCAGTTTTGCAATTTGAAAGCACACATTTGTATGTCATGTTTACAGGACTGCATAAAACAATGTTCTTCTTGCTTGAGTCTTTCCCTTAGGGCATTAAGTTATTTGTGTACAATTTCAGGGGGGCTTTGAACAACATCAATTATGTGCAAAATTGTGTGAATATATGAGCACACTTAGAAAAGAATATTTGTGGATTTTGTCATATTTTTTAAAGATTCTATGATTCTAAATATCGAGGTCTTAGATTTTTCTGGAAGTTTAAAGAAGATGTCATGTACTTCAATAAACAGCGCATGCCACATTATATCTCTGGCAATTAGTTGCTATAAATTATAATTTTCTTAGTAGTGATGTAGGATATTAATGTAGGGGGAATTCAAACTTTAGAATTCAAAACAAGGGTGATTTTCACACAATCCCCTTTTATTTTCAGGTAGCTGGCATATGTGTGTAATGGATTCTAGACCATCGGAATTCTCTAGCCACCATATTTAGCATGTGAATCATATAAATTTATTGGATTTTTTACTACTTGTACTTTTTTTATATTTCTCAGACCCCAAGGCATTCAATCAAATGTACAGAGCTACTTCTGCTAGTTATACATTCATAAAGGGAATATAGGTACTAAATAGATTTTTAATATGAAAACATGCATTGAAATATAAACAATACACTGTTTAGTTTTGCTTGTGTTTGAGCTTTTTATTGATGTAATCACACTGCATTTGTTTCTCTTGCTTCCTTCCTCCACTATTATGTTTTTTATTTTCATCCATATTGAGGCATATAACTGCAGCTCATTCCTTTTCACTGCTGAGCTCATATTCCGTTGCCTGAATATATAGCAATTGATCTGTTCCATTGTTGAAGGATATTTCAACTGGTTGCCATTTTTTGCTTTTACGGAAATACTGTTATAAACATTCCTGTACTCCTGAGGTGTTGCCTCACTCTTTTCTAAACAGTTTTTCTCATTTGAATTTCCACCAGCAGTTCCCACCAATTTATGTTATCTGGCTTTTTATATTGGGTCAACATGGTGGATGTAAAATAGTACTGTGATTTTTAATGTAATTTTCCTGATTATTAATAAAATCGAGAATTGTTGTTTTCCAGATTTACTGATGTATCGTTTACAAATAAAAATTGTATATATTCAAGGTGTACAGTATTATGGCTTGATATACATACACATTGTTAAATTCTTACCGCAATCGATTTAACACATTCATCACTACCCATACCACTTTATGTGTGTGTGTATGTAGTGAGGACACTTAAGATTACTCTTTCATCAAATTTCAAGGAAACAGTATTGTATCATTAAAAATAATTACCATGCTGTACATTTGAGGAATAGCTAACTATTATTAAGTGCTGTTAAAACATAGGTACATTTTAAAACTTTTATAGTTACTTAGTGGTTATAACAATTTTTGGGATAAGGTAAACTATTATTTTCATATGACAGATACGAAAATTGAAATGAAGAATTTAGAGTATTTGCCCCAAGTCATGCAGTTAATAAGTGAAGGGGCCAGAATTCAAACTCATGGAGTCCAGTAGAGGAACCTCCACTCTTAGACAATTGTAACCACTATATCCTGTTGCCTCCCTTAGATATAGACTAGATGTTTTATGTTTATATTTAAAAGTTCAGGATTCAATGAGAAAAGAGGCAAAAGGAAAGATGGAGGGACTCTATCACTTTTCTGTAGAAATTATTCTTTTTTTTATTTAACATGTAATGCAACTTTTCCCCCTCATTCAATTATACATTTTTTTATATTTGTGTTTTATGCCAACCACATTAGTTCAATTACATTAAATGTATTATACAGATCAAAAAAATCGTTAAATGCACTTTTGATTTTTTTCCTAAGCTTTCCCTCAGAAATGGTTATTTAAAATCATATGCAATAAAATTCATCTAACATTGTATTCTATTAAAACACAGGTCCAATTGGTTGGGAAATGTAGATTTGGACGATGTGAAAAACCCAAATTAAGTGTTCAATATTATTTTTAATAATATTAATTTTAATTTATTTTTATTTGATGGTCCAGAAATTCCAAACCATTAAATTGTACCTCCTAGAGTTGTAGTGAAATTGTAAAACTTTTTATATTTATTAAACATTTGTAATGTGTGTGTGTGTGTGTGTGTGTGTGTGTGAATTGCCTCTTCGAACCATGTTGTCCATTATTCCACTGGCTATTTTTTTTTGTATTTCTCTTACTAATTTTATTAATACAATATTTTACTCTAGGTATTAATCATCTGTGTCTCTAATGAGTTGTAAATATTTTCTTTCATTTACATTTCAAAAATCATTGGTCAAAGTTTTTAATTATGGCTGGAAAAAAAACACTAACCATATTGTATTAAAGTTACATAGTTGAGAATTAAACATAAAACTCAAATTTCCCAATATACTATTTGAGAAATTTTGGTTTTATATTACTTCCAAACTATGCAACTTTAATACATGAGAAAACTGAAAATCACTTCAAACCCAAAAGAAACAGACAATTACTATATAGTCACAGTTTTATATAAAGAATGTTATAATATGAATTAAAATATAGTGTTAAAGATTTTAAAATTTATTTTTAATTGTCAAATAATAATTGTGTATATTTATGGGTTATAATGCGATATTTTCATCTATGCGGAATCTTCAAAAAGTTCATGGGAAGATTTATATTATGTTACAATTCCATTTTTCTATGAACTTACTGAAGTATGCACATTTGTATACCATATAGAAGAATTCAATCAAGCTAATTAACAAATCTATTACCTTACCAACTTATCGTTTTTTTATAAGAATGAGTTTTGGACAGTATATGTTAAATTTAGAAAACACTATGTTAAAAGTGGGATACTGACTCTGCAAAATTCAAATTATTTAACAATTTTCAAACAATTTAATTTCTTTCCAGAAGTTATTTTATAACTATAATCATTTTTATTTTACAAAATAGTTCTGTATAGATAAATTTCTGTAGACATTCCCACTGTTCTTAAATTAATGACAGATTCTACATGTCAAGTATTTACCAGAAAACTAAACAAAACCAAACAAAACACACATACATATGCACATATGAACACACTCGTACAATTAGTGTGGACCTGTTTTAAGGGATCATAAGAGCACAAGAAATGCACGATCCTTCAACCAGTAAACATTTATGTAGTATCAAAAATAGGCCTAGCATGTTACCATATTCTAGTGAAACAAAGGCAAAGAGAACACAATACACACAACATTTGCCCTTGAGAATTACACAGTCTGGTTGGGAGTTGGATTATATATATTTTTCCTTAAATTGCAGGGAAATAAATGCAAATAGAGTTATGTCCAGGCATAGTAATAAGAAACGAGTCTACGTATTTGAGAAAAGACTTCACAGAAAATGGGGTATTTGAGCAGAACCCTGCAGAAACAGTAAGAATTAGCCAGGCAGAGAAAAAGCTGTATGTAAAGACAGATGAATGTGTAAAAGCCAGGAGTGTTACAAGTCATTTAATAAGACTGAGTAGAGGCTATGGACAGAGGGATGACAGACGATGATGGAAAAAAATAATGGAGCCAGAGCCAAACTGATGTCTTACGATTTTATTCTTTAGGTGATGGGCAACTAATTAAAAATATAAGTAGGAAAATCTCATGGTTTCATTAATATCTTAGATCGAATTCTGCTAGCATTTAAGGAAAGACGAGATAGAGCTGCTAGTGAGGATGTTTTGTATGGGTACAAGTAGAGAAATATAAAGGCTAGAAACAAAAGCCATAGCAGTGGGAATAAAGAGGAAATGGCAACTCTAGAAATATTTCAGAGTTAAAATTGTATGGAATTAATGACCTATTAGTGAACTAAGGGGTGATCAAAGGTGACCTGTGTAAGTGTTAACTCCATTAACGGGACTCTGGAAGAACAGTGGATTTGTATTAGGGTTTAGGAAAAATGAATTTAATGAAAAATATGTTGCATTTCTGATATCTGTGAATTCTAGTCCTTGCTTATTAACATTCAGATCCATTCCCTGTTTCTTCTATTACATTTCCCTGCTTCCTATGCCAACTGGAATTAGCAAACTATAGCACAGAGATGGAGGGTAGGAAGAAGGGAGTGCTCAAGGTATTCCTTTCTCTCTTGCTCTGCCTGGATGTGGAGGATTTATTTTCTGGCAGTAGCTGCATCTTCTCTATGTTTCCAGATCATTACCTTATAGCCCATCCCACTGTGGCCTAAGCTCCCCCAGGAGAGCCCTGACTTTTGAATTCTTACTAACCCCTTCTCTTTACTGAGTGTCTTCAGCCCCAAGATAGAATTGGTTTCCTCCTTTTGCTAATATCTCTTCAGCTTCTCTGTCTTCCTCTGCCTTTGTGAACAAATGCCTGAAATGGTCCTTGTATCTGAACTTGGCTGAAATTTGGTGGATACTCTGTGGAATATTCAAATTACTATATAAAGTGAGAAAGAATAAATACAGAATAGGGGTCCAGTGTGTAATTACAGGTTAAATTTAAAGACTGAGGATTCATCTTATACATATGAATGTCATCTGCTCAAAGAGTGTGTTGAGTGCAAAGAAGGTCAAGGACTGAGGTAAGCTGGAATGAGAGAGAAAAGTTGGGGGATAAGCATGTTATATGGCTCAGAATAATCTGAATGAACTCATGAAAAAGTGAAATTGAAAGCGACTACTACAAGTAACTACAATTTACATGAGCTAAGGTGAGAAATAAGACGTTTTGGGTGATATACATTGTATAAGCAAAAACACAGTGATACATACAAATATACAGATAATAAGAGAGATGAGAGGTGGTGACAGAAAGGTTACTTCCCAGACTGAGGAGTCCTGTCTAAGAGAAGCCGTGACTTTTATGTTTTTAAGACTATTTTTTTAAGAGCAGTTTTGGATTCACAGTAAAGTTAAGAGGAAGGTACAGAATTTTTCCATATCCCCCTGTCCCCGACCCCCAACCTGCATAGCCTCTTCATTTATCAACATCCCACACCTGGGGCCGGCCCGGTGGCGCACTGGATGGGTGCGCCGCTTGGGAAGCGCGGCGGCGCTCCCGCCCGAGGGTTCGGATCCCACATGCAGACCGGTTCCCGCTCACTGGCTGAGCGAGGCGCGGGAGCGGCACCGAGGGTTGCGATCCCGTTGCCGGTCCCCGGTCCGGTACGGGGGCAACACTGAGGGTTGCGATCTGTTGCCGGACACGGAAAAAGATAAAAAAAAAAAATCCCACACCAAAGTTGTATATTTATTACAATTGATGAACCTACATTGACACATCATAATCACCGAAAGTTCATAGTTTACATTAAATTTACTCTTGTTTTTTTACATTCTGTGGGTTTGGACTAATATGCAATGACATGTTTCCATCATTATAATATCATACAGAGTACATTTTACTGCCTGTATTAGTTCATTTCAGATGCCTTTTCCAGAATGTTGTATAGTTGGCATCATACAGTATGTAGCCCTTTCAGATTGGCTTCTTTTGCTTAGTAATAGGCACTTAAGTTTCCTCCATGTCTTTTCATGGCTTAAGAGCTCATTTCTTTTGAGCACTCAATAATATGCCATTGTCTACATGTACTATAGTTTATTTATCCATTCACCTACTGAAGGACATTTTGGTGGCTTCCAAGTTTTGATAATTATTAATAAAGCTGCTATAAACCTTCATAAGCAGTTTTATGTATGGATATAAGTTTTCAGCACTTTGGGGTATATACCAAGGAGCACAACTAACGGATCAATGGTACAAGTGTGATTAGTTTTGCCGAAAAATGCCAACTGGGCTACACCATTTTGCTCCACATCAGCAATGAATGAGAGTTCCTGTTGCTCCACATGCTCTTCAGCATATTTCTGTTTTTAGTGGTATAGATATTGGCCATTCTAATAGGTGTGGAGTGATAACTCATTATTGTTTTAGTTTTTATTTCCCTAATGACACGTGAGGTTTAGCATCTGTTCATTTGCCCTCTGAATATCTTCTTTGGTGAGGTGTCTGTTAAAGTCTTTGGCCCATTTTTTAATTTGTTTGTTTTTTACTGTTGAGTTTTAAAAGTTCTTTGTATGTTTTGGATAACAATCCTTTATCATATGTGTCTTATGCAAATATTTTCTCTCAGTCTGTGGCTTTTCTTCTCATTCACTTAACATTGCCTTTCACAGAGCAGAAGTTTTTAATTTTAATGTAGTCTGGCTTATCAATTATTTCTTTCATGAACTGTGCTTTTAGTATTATATCTAAAAAGCCATTGCTAAACCAAGGTCATCTAGGTATTCTCGTATTTTATCTTCTAGGAGTTTCATAATTTTGCATTTTACATTTAGGTCTATGATGTATTTCAAGTTAATTTTTCTTAAGAACATAAAGTCTTTGTCTAGATTTTTTGTTTGTTTATTTTTGGTATGTGAATGAACACTTGTTCCAGCATCATTTGTTAAAAAGACTACCTTTGTTGCATTGTATTGCATTTGATCCTTTTGTCAAAAATCAGTTTACTATATTTATGTGGGTCTATTTCTGGGCTTTCTATTCTGTCCCATTGATCTTTTTCCTCTGTTTTTTTGACAATACCACACTGTGTTCATTACTATACATTTGTGGTAAGTTGTGAAGTTGGGTAGTGTCAGTCATCCAGCTTTGTTTTTCTCCGTCACTACTATGCTAGTTATTCTGAGTCTTTTGCCTCTCCATGAGAAAGTTTAGAATCAGGTTACCCATATCTACAAAATAACTTGCTGGGATTATTATGGGGATTGCATTGAACCTATAGATCAATTTGAGAAGAATTGACATCTTAATATTGATTCTTCTATCTATGAATATGGGACATATATACATTTATTTAGTTTTCTTTGATCTTGTTCATTGGAGTTTTATAGCTTTCCTCATGTAGGCCTTGAATGCATTTTCCTAGATTTATACCTATTTCTTTTTTGGGGGGGTGGGGGGATGCTAAAATAAATGGTTCTATGTTTATATGCTCAAATTCTACTTGTTAATTCCTGGTGTATAAAAAAGGCATTGGAGTTTGTGTATTTGCCTTGCATCCTACAACCTTGCTATAGTTGCTTATTATTTTCAGGAGGGTATTTTGTTGTTGTTGATTCTTTCAGATTTTCTACACAGATGATTATGTCATCTGTGAATAAAAATAGTTTAATTTCTTTCTTTTCAATCTGTATATCTTTTACTTCCTTTTCTTGTGTCATTGCATTAGCTAGTACTTCTTGTACAATGTTGACAAAGAATGGTGACAGGGGACGTTCGTGTCTTGTTTCTGATCTTAGTGAGAAAGATACTAGTTTCCACCATTAAATATAATGTTAGCTGTAGATTTTTTGTAGGTATTCATCATAAGTCAAGATGTTCTTCTCTTTGAGAGTTTTTAATCACAAATGAATGTTGAATTTTGTCATACGATTTTTCTGCCTCTATTGATATGACCACATGATTTTTCATTTTTATCCTGTTGATGTGATTGTATTAACTGATTTTCAAATGTTGAATCAGCCTTGCATTCTTGGGATAAATTTTATTTGGTCATGGTGCATAGTTATTTTCATACTTTGTTAAATTTAATTTGCTAATATTTTGTTGAGGATTTTTGCATCTATGTTCATGAGAGATATTGGTGTGTAGTTTTGTAATAATGTCCATCTGTTTTGGTATTGGTGTAATGCTGGTCTTGTAGAATGCACTATAAAGTATTCCCTCTGCTTCTATCTTCTGGAAGAGAATGTATATAGTTGGTATTACTTCTTCCTTGAATATTTTATAGAATTCACCAGTCAACGTATGTGGGTCTGTTTCTTTCTGTTTTGGAGGGTTATTAATTATTGATTTAATTTCTTTAATAAATATCGGCCTATTCAGATTGTCTATTTGTTTTTGTGTGAGTTTTGACAAATTGTGTCTATCAATAAGTTGATTATTTAATTTAGGTTGCCAAACTTTGTGGTATAAAGTTGTTCATAATATTTTTTTATTATTTTAATGTCCATAGAATCTGTAGTAGTGTTGACTTTTTCATTTCTAATAATAATAGTTTATGTCCCTTTTTTCTCAGCCTTTTTATAGGCTTATTCAATTTTATTTAATCTTGGGTTACAGTGATTTCCTCTATTGAGTCTTTGTTTTCAATATTTCTTTTCTTTAGCTTACTTTGGATTCAATTTACTCTTTTTTTTCTAGTTTCCTAAAGTAGAAACTTAGATTATTGATTTTGGATCTTTCTTCTTTTCTAATACATGAATTAAATGCTATACATTTCTAAGTACTGCTTTCGCTGCACCACACAAATTTTGACTAGTAGTGTTTTCATTTTCATCTATGTCAAAATATTTTTAAATTTCTTTTGAGATTTCATTTTGAACTACGTTATTTAGAAATGTGTTGTTTAATCTCCACAATTTTTTTAATCCCACTGTGGTCTGAGAACAACCAGTGTATAATTTCTATTCCTTTAAATTTGTTAAGGTATGTTTTATGAATCAAAATGTGATATATATTGGAGAATGTTCCGTGTGAGCTTAAAAAGAATGTATATTCTACTATTATTGGATAAGCAGTCTATAGATGTATTCTATCCACTTGATGGATGATGATGTTTAGTTCAACTATGTCATTACTGATTTTCTGCTTGCTGGATCTGTTCATTTCTGAGACAAGTGTTTTAAAGTCTTCAGCTATAATAATAGCTTCATCTATTTCTCCTTGAAGTTATATTAGCTTTGTCTCACATAGTTTAATGCTCTATTGTCAGGTACATACACAATAAGGATTGTTATATCTTCTTGGACAATTGACCCCCATTATCATTAAGTAATGCCGTTCTTTATCTCTAATAACATTCTTTCCTTTAAGTTTTGTACTGTCTGAAATTAATATAGCCACTCCTGGTTTTTTTTGTATTGTTTGCATAGCGTATTTTTGAAGAAATTTTACTTACTTTTAATCTCTAGGTGTCTTTTTATTTAAAGTGGATTTCTTGTGGAAAACATATAGTTGAATTCTGATTTTGATCCATTCTGACAATCTTTTAATTAGTGCATGTACACTATTGATGTTTAAAGTAATTGTTGATATGGTTGGATTAATATCTACCACATTTCTTACCATTTTATATTTGGTGTCATTGTCCTTTGCTCTTATTTTTATTTTCCACCCATTTGTGGTTTTAATTGGGTACTTTATATGATTCCACTCTCTCTCTCCTTAGCACATCAATTATACTCTTTTATTTTACTTTTCTCAGAAGTTGTCCTAGAGTTTGAAATATATATTTACAACCAATCCAATTCCTCTTTTGAATAACACTATATCACTTCATGGGTAGACTAAGTACCTTATGATTAATGCAATAATCCTAATTCCTCCCTCCCATTCCTTGCATTATTGCTGTTATTCATTTCACTTATATATAAGCATACATAAGTGTGCATGTATATTTATATCATATATCACATACACACATATACATAAGATGCACACATAAGCATACATAACCAAATGCACTATTGCTATTATTATTTTGAACAAGCTTATCTTTTACAACAATTAAGAATAAAAAATAAAAGTTTTTATTTTATCTTTCTGTATTCTTTCTTCAATCCTCTTCATTTATGTAGATCAGAGTTCCTAACCTACATTATTTTCTTTCTCTCTGAAGAACTTCTTTTAGCATTTTTTTGCAAGAAAGGTGTATTGGTAACAAATTTCTTCAATTTTTTCTTGTTTCATGAAGTCTTTAAGTCTTTATTTCTTCTTCACTTTTGAAGAATAATCTTTCAAGGTATCAAATTAAATTCTTGGTTGGTGGATTTTATTTTTTTTTTTGTAAAATTTTATTTTGTTCTTTTTTTGCATAGTTTTTGAGGAGAAGTCAGATGTAATTCTTACTTTTGTTTCTCTGTGAGTTCCATTATAGGTAAGGTACATTTGTCCCCTTCTGGCTTCTCTCAGGATTTATTTTATCCTAGATTTTCTGTAGTTTGAAAACAATATTCCTGGGAGTAGGTTTTGCTATGGTTGTCCTTTGACATTTATTCTGCTCGGTGTTCTCTTAGCTTCCTGAATCTTTGGTTTAGTGTCTGTTACAGTGGAGAAATTCTCTTTCATTATTGTTTCCAATATTAATTCTGTTACCTTTTCTCTTTAGTCTCCTGGTATTCCCATTAACTCACATTTTATAACTTTTGCAGTTGCCCCCACCTTTCTGGGATATTCTGTTCTGTTTTTCAGTCTTTATTTTCCCTGCTATTCAGTTTTTAAAGTTTCTATTGCTATATCCTCAATATCAGAGATTCTTTCCTCATGTCTAGCCTACTAATAATCATGTCAAAGGTATTCTTCATTTCTGTTATTATTTTTGTTTTCTAGCAGTTTTTTTTATCTTTTCTTAGGATTTTCATCTCTCTGCTTACATTGACCATCTGCTTTTGTAAGCTGTCTACTTTATCCATTAGAGTCCATAGCATATTAATCATTGCTATTTTAAGTTTCCAGCCTGATGATTACAACATCACTGCTACGTCAGGTTCTGATGATGCTCTGTCTCTTTAAATTGTGTTCTTTGCTTTTTGGTATGCCTTGTAATTTTCTTTTCTTTTTCTTTTTTTCATTTTTTGATAGCTGGACATTATACACCAGATAAAAGGAATTGCTGTAAATAGGACTTAAGTAATATGGTGGTAAGGTGTGGGAGGAAGAAAAATGTTCTATACAGTCCTATCAAGGGCATAGACTTTAAAGAAAATGCTTTATTTTGATTAAAATTTAGCAGTTAGCTTTTGATATTCTGTTATCAAGATTTTAATCATCATACAGAAACTAGATCACACAGGGAAGTCAAGAAAACTGATCTTATTTTATATATATTTGAAATAGTTATAACTAAGTTTGGAATACTGATGGCATCTCATTTATCAACTATATTTTAATTTATTGAGCTCTCTTTTAGAAAAGTGCATACTCCTGATGGTCATTTATTATGCTGTGGAGAAATAAAATTAATGCCAATAAGTTCATTTTTAAAAGCTAAAATGAGAGTAGCTGTCAATTAACGTGACAGCCATCAATTAAAAAAAATTGTTCAGGGCCGGCCCGATGACGCACTGCTACAGTGCGCCGCTTGGGAAGCGCGGTGGCACTCCCGCCAAGGGTTCGGATCCCACATATAGACCGGCTGCTCACTGGCTGAGCAAGGTGCGGGAGCAACACCAAGCGTGGCGATCCCGTTGCCGGTCCCGGTCCGGTACGGGCGCAACACTGAGGGTTACGATCCGATGCCGGTCAGGAAAAAAGACAAAAAGGAAAAAAAAAAAAATTGTTCACAGACAGGATGTTCTACAGATATAATCAGCAAAGACCATGCAGAACTCTGTACTAAACATACACAGAATTTAATTAATCTCAAGGACGGGTTTATTCTCTTCCCATTATTTCTAAAAATGTGATCCCTGTATGGAGTCGGCCGAAGAGATGGTAATTAGTGCCAAGTATGTGTGTTTTTAGCCTAATTGGATGTCTCAACTCTTCTCATTATTTTAAATCTTCTGAAGTGCTTACTCAAATAAAACAACTTTATTTATTCATTCATTCATTAGTAGTAAGTCATCATTTTGATTGACAGAGATGGAGATTATTATGCACTAGTACTAATTTTTTGAGCTACACCATGAAACAAAGTTCTGGAAAGTAAGCACAAATAGGATGTCGAAATTAATTTCTAATAGTTATGAATAATAGACCTAAATATTAAGCCTAAAATGATGTATAAAGGTATCTTGGAGATGGAGTTAAATGATGATTTTTACAGAGCAATAGTTCTCAATCAGAGACAATTTGCTATTAAGGAGATATTTGGCAATGTCTAGAGAATTTTGTCACTACTGCTGAATGGGTGGGGGATGTTATTGGCATCTAGTGGATACAGACCAAGGATGCTTCTACACATCCAACAAAGAACATTGCAGTCCTCACAACAAAGAATTATCTGGCCCAAAATGATAATAGTGATAAGGTAAATAAATCCTAATATAGAACATTGCAATGTATGCTAGTGCTTTTTAAATATTGAAATGCATAAGCTTAGATGGATTATATTTTTGTGATGCTGGTGATTATTTCATAGGCCATTTAATTATCTAAAGACAGTAGTCTTACTATTTAATGAATTCATATATATTTAAGTACCATTTCAAAAATATTCATTTCTTAATTAAACTGCTTTTCTGTAATGTCATACATTTAGTGTTACAAGTGTTTCAAGAACTAATTTTTAACAGTATTTAAAATATTTTAAAGCCAATATTCTTACTGATTTACATATTTGTATAATAATAAATTCTTGAAATATTTTATTTCCTTTTACCAAAATGTAATTGTTAAATTACTCCTTAAATTCAAAAACTGACTTTTTGCTTTCTGAAATTGGAGCATTATTTTTTTCAAACTCATCTGCTGAACAGTATCTGTAAAAAATAATTATAACCCCCTAAATATATATAAAATTATCAAAAACAAGTGTAATTAACCTATATAAATATCTTTGATGAACCATATTTTCTCTTTTACTTTTAATAGAATGTGAGACTAACTTAGGCTCTATTTACTTCTTTGGGAATCATCTTTATAAATAATACTAGCAGTGAAGAGGAAATATGGTTCCTTAGGATATATATGCAAGAATATCCACTGATTCTTAGCTGATTTCAAATTGTACACAAAGTGATATAGGAACAGAAGAATGAGTTTTGGAGTCAGACAGACCTGGACTGAATTCCAGTCTTTAATCTTAGTTAGCATCTCTGCATCTCCATTTCATCATTAACATGCAATTTCCATGTAACCAGACCTTCTTCTTTTGGCTTTGATCTAATCGAGAACCCAACTAGGGTGAGTTTTTCATTGACAATAATGTGGACTTTGTGAAAGGTTTTGTAGTAAAATTCAGAAAAAGCAACTACTGTACACATTTTCTATAGCAAAACATCCTCTTAAATATCCCTGCTGTAGCTGCCCCATGCTTGTCCCCCTCTCCTCTTCTCTAAACATTCTCACTTCACAAATCTTGTACCTGGAGTATCTCTGCCCCTGTCCCTTACCCCCCTGCCTTCTCACATTGTCCCTTCAACTCTCACCATCATTTTACCTTTAATGACCAATTTCTCTTTCCTTCAACTTCTCCAATTTTCCATTTTCTATTGTCCCTCTTTAAAAATAGAAGAAAGGGTGAATTATCCCTCTGAAATATAATATGGGATAACGGTGCCTACCTCAAGAGGCTCTCGTGAAATTGAAGTAAAGGCTTAAAAAGCTAGCACAGTCTCTGTTGCATATTTAAGCACTCCATCAGTGTTAGTAAATTGTTAGTTCCTTGCTTCCTTGCATGGATGCAAATTTCAAATTCCTCAGGGAAGATGAAGACATAAAACAGCTCCATGAAATCCTCATCATTGTTTGTCTTAGTGGTAAAGATAGAACATTTTTATCAAACTGTAGGAACAGTCCTTCTAGATATTATAATCTAAACATTGTCAGAATTCTTCATAACTAAATGTTACAAATTCTACCGTGGCATGGCAATCACATACCCAAGCCCACAGAGGTGAAGAATGGCAACGTGCCAAAGGGAGCATTATACACAGAGAAAAAAAAATCATGTTTCTCATTAAAATGAATAATGAACAACTAAAAACAACTTCTTGTAGTTCTTGAAAAATAAAATTCAATTAAGAATTTAGCATTGGTTTTTACTTCGCATTGGGGTCCACCTTGGAGACTGAGACGATGTCATGTTTTTTTGTTTGTTTGTTTGTTTGTTTGTGACCGGTAAGGGGATCGCAACCCTTGGCTTGTTGTCGCCTGCACTGCGCTCAGCCAGCGAGTGGACCGGCCATCCCCATATAGGATCCGAACCCGCGGCGGGAGCGCCGCTGCACTCCCAACGCCGCACTCTCCCGAGTGAGCCACAGGGTCGTCCCAATGTCATGTTTTGACAAGATTAAACACTTAAGGTTTGACTGTGTCCATATCATGTTTTGACAAGATTAAACACTTAAGGTTTAACTGTGTCCATATTTCTTGTGTTTTTTAAAGCTTAAAGGTTTTCTTTTATCTCCTTTTTTTTTTTTACTAATACCATTTATTACAATTCTATAATTAAGTATACATTCCTTCAAATAGGGAACATTCTTTCCATTTTAAGGAAAATGTTTAACCTGCCATACTGTATCACAGTATTGTCATTAATGCTCATTCTTAAATAAATTAATTCATACCAAAAAATTAATCACTTTACTTCTAAAAAGATTATGTTCCACTCAACAAAATCTTCCTAAAAGTTTATTTGCATGGAAGTATATAAAAATAGATTATTAATGTGGAAGAACATATTGCATGCATTTATTACACATGGGCCTTTCTGTGTTTTATACCTAATTTACCTATCTTTTGAAACAATTACAAACACAATATATATTGTTTTTTTTAATTGATTTTGCTTTGCATTTACATAAATTTAGACATATATAGTCAGCATTGATGTGTAATGACACAGTAATAAGCCACCAAGAGATTATTCACTAATGTTCAAACTATACCAGAAGATCTAGTTTAGCATTTGGAAGACAATATTAAATAATGTTTTATAATCCAACACTTGTTTTTATTATACTCTGTCCTGATTCATCTCCTACCTCTCTGACTAGTTTTCATTTTCTCTATCAAATTTTCTTCCTTTATCAACACCTTGAATATAGAGACCCAGAGTTATATGCTGGGTTTCTTTTGGTTCTACATGCTTTTTCCTGAGTGATGCCACTCACATCTATGGATTACACTGCAACTTGTATGGAAAAACTGTCTAAATGGATCTGTAGCCCATAATTCTCACCTGGCATCCATGCCCACAGAGTCATAAGTTAACTGGGTATCTTCATCTAGGTATCCTACAGGCACCTCAAATGAAGTGCCCTCTCCTCTCTCCTGTTTATCCTACCTCGTAGCTTCCTGTAATCTGCATTGTATGTACTCAGACAATAAATATGAAATAAATGAGGTAAATAAAATTAGTAAACATGAATTAGTGAGTTCATTACTTTGAAAATACCTTTGCCTTCTGCTCAGGATATTTTTCCAACCATCTCTGCAAAATTCCCACTTTCTCTAATTATGGAAATCTTGACAAAGACTAACTTGAATCTGACCTTCTTCTCTCTTTCCAAATTTAATTTTTAGTTGAAAAACAATAATTGTATATATTTATGGGGTACAATGTGATATTTAAATACATACAAAATTATCTCAGGCTAACTAATATACCCATTACCTCACATACTGGTCATTTCTTTATAGTGAGAACATTTCAAATCCACTTCAGCAAGTTTGAAATATACAATACATTGTTATTAACTATTGTCACCGTGCTGTGCAACAGATCACCAGAAATTACTCCTCCTGTTACCACAGGCTGCGGGTGGTGCGGGGGAGAAGGTGGATGGGAAAATAGGAGATGATGATTTTTAAAAAAAGAAACACACTGTGCAGACATTAGTTGATCACCATCAAAATAAATTTTCATATTTACTTACTTAGTTTACATACTTTTACCTCAAATAACCTTTAGAAGTTTGAAACATAAACATTCTCTAAAGCTTTTTGTTAAAACTCCTATGATTGATAAGGCGCTTTGCCCAAAATAAAGCTATTATCAAGACAGGACTGGGATTCTCAAAAACATTAACCTCTCTAAGTTCTTTGTGAAGCAAAGGGCAAAATGGTGATTCACTAGATCTAAAAATAAATGAGTTTTTAAAGGTTGAAGAATCAAGCATCATAAGTCATCCCTGGAATTTAATATAATAAAAACCTGTCATATATTAATCTGTTCATATTGCTCATTACATAAATATGCTACTTATAAACTACATTGCTTTCTCCAGTGAAATGCTATTTCCAAACAAGAAAGTGGCAGAACAGGAATAACAAATATATAATATACCTGCTACCACTAGGCATCCTATTACCTGTTACCACTAGGCATCCTATACTGCAACACCCAAACAGCTGCAGTCCTAAATAAATGACTAAAACATTTCTGTTGACCCCAGAGGCAGCCTCAGAATCCCTCTCTATTCAGCATTACCCAAATATCGATTATCCAGTTGGTCCATGTAGGCATACGTGATGAAATCTCTTTGTCAACACCTTCTCTAGAATCACAGATTTTACAGAAAGTGACTTCACAGCCAAGGGTCTATCTTACATAATATTGCATTCTCAATGCCTAGCACAGGTCCTTATTTAAGGTAGATACTAGATAAATTTTGGTTGAACGAATAGTATAATATATTGGTGAAAGGCTATATAGCCCAGTGGCACTATCATCAGTATTTACAGTATCCAAGTCACTGCAAAAATTCTGAAATTGAAACTTGCTCATTTCACTGATATTATATACTTTCATAATTGTTACACCTTTAGGTCTTTGCTCTAAGACATTTTTCTAGCATCCCTCCTTGCTCCCAGGAAAGAAGACTTGCTTTCTAAAATATTTACATTTTTTATATAACATATATTTATCTGAGAAGCTTCTTCAACTTAAAAATGGGAGCCAAGACAAAAGGAGTTAAGAATTCAACATTTTACTTGATAATCAATAGAGTCAGATGACAGATATTTTAGTGATACTCATAACACATTAAAATGTAATCCCTTGTCTCTAATGACAAAGTGTAAGTTCTAAAAAGTAGATAGGGAATCTACAAGAATTGAGCCAGGTATTGGAAAATTTATAGTACCATGAAAGATAAGAAAAACATCCTGGCTGAGAAATAGAACTTTCCAAAGTGTTGGTTAAACTTCTTAGGAATAATTTATTATGTTCAGGAAGTGGTGTTTCATAATAACTTTCTGGTAAGTAAAGTCAACACAGCCAGCACACCTTTCTATCACACCTCTGAAGTCTTCCATTGATATACTCAACCAGTTTAGCCTATCTTTCCTTGTTCAAATGTAAAGGACAAATAGGCATTTTTATATTGTGTTCTTAATCATAAGAGCTTGCTTAATAGCACCATAACTGACAACATCTTAAAATATGTAATGAATGAATTTCCCTATACTCTGATCATATTATAAATTAAATAGATAAGGCAGGAAGAAAATAATGCTGCAATAAGTTAAGAAAATTACTCAAGTACCACAAACGATAAAAGTTCAAATACATTATATATATAATATGCATTATATATATATAATATACATTATATATATATATATATAAACTATACATCTTTTAAATTTTGAACTATATATCTGTAATTCTGGTTGGTAAATATTCAAATAGAAAGAATAAAGATCCTAAAATAAAACATAAGGGAAACACTTCAGGAAGTAGGATTGGGCATAGAGTTTATGAATATGACCCAAAATGTATAGCAACCAAAGGAAAAATAAACAATGGGATTATATCAAACTAAAAAGCTTCTGCACAGCAAAAGAAACAATTACAGAGTTAAAAGACAACCAACAGAGTGGGAGAAAATATTTGCAAAATATGCATCTGACAAAGGATTAATATCCAGAACATACAAGGAACTCAAACAACATGACGACAAAAAAACAAGTAACCCAATTAAAAAATAGGCAAAGAAGCTGAATAGGCATTTCTTGAAGGAAGATATAAGAATGCCCAACAGACACAGGAAAAAATGCTCAACATTACTCAGCATTTGGGAAATGTAAACCAAAACCATTTTGACATACCATCTCACTCCAGTTAGGCTGGCTAATATCCAAAAAGCTGAGAATAATAAATGCTAACGAGGATGAAGAGAAAAGGGAAACCTCTTATACTGTTGGTAGGACTGCAAAATGGTGCAGCCTTTATGGAAAATGGTACTGAGTTTCCTCAAACAATTACAGATAGATCTGCTATATGACCCAGCTATCCCACTGTAGGGTATATACCCCCCCAAAATGGAAATCATTTTATCAAAAGGATACCTGTATTCCCATGCTTATTGCAGTGCAATTTACAATAGCCAAGAGTTGAAACCAGCCTAAATGCCCATCATTGGACGAGTGGATAAGGAAAATGTGGTATATCTACACAATGGAATACTACTATGCTGTAAAAAGGAATGAAATAGTACCATTCAAAGCAACATTGATGAACTTAGAGAACATTATGTTAAGTGCAATAAGCAGGCACAGAAAGAGAAATACCACGTGTTCTCAATTGTATGTGGGAGCTAACAAAAACAAACAAGCAAATAAATAAATATACAAACAAATAAATGGTGGGGGAGACTTGTTAAAATAAGTGAACAGATATGATGTTGATGGGGTGAGAAGGGGAGAGGGAGGGGGAAAAGGGAAAAACTGGTAAAGGGCCATGAAAATCAACTACATTGTATACTGATAAATTTTAAAAAAAGAAAAAGATTAATATCACCACCCTAATATTAATTGCCCCTATTAACTTATCATAGAAGTATATATACTTTATATGCACATATAGATGTATGCATTTGTTTTTCAATGACATGTATATGCACAGCAATTTATAGTTAATTCTGACTTACACTGTTTCTAAGCAAAGTCAGCCTTACATTTTAAAGCTATATATTCACTGTTACAGAAGATCTCTAAAGACGTGAAAAGCATACACTGGGGAAAGGACAGCTTCTTCAGTAAATGGTGTTGGGAAAACTGGACATCCATATAGAGGAATGAAACTACACCAGTACCTTTCATCATATACCAACATGAACTAAAAATGGATTAAAGGCCTAAATGTAAGACCTGAAACTATAAAACTTCTAGAAGAAATCACAGGGAAATGTTCTAGGACATAGGACTAGCAAAAGATTTTATGAATAAGACCTCAAAAGCAGAGGCAACAAAAACAAAAGTAAACAAATGGGATTTTATCAAACTAAGAAGCTTCTGCACAGCCAAGGAAACAACCTACAAAGTGGAAAGACAACCTACAGAATGGGAGGAAATATTTGCAAAATATGCATCCATCAAGGGGCTAATATCCATAATATACAAGGACCCAAGCAACTCAATAGTAAAAAGACAGCCCATTTTTTTAATTGGATGAATACATATTTCTCAAAAGAAGACATACAAACGACCAGCAGGTATATGAAAAAATACTCAACATCTCTAATCGCCAGGGAACTGCAAATCAAAACCACACTGAGGTATCATCTCATCACAATTAGACTGACTATTATCAAAAAGACAGAAAATAACAAATATTGGTGAGGATGCAGAGAAAGAGGAATTCATATACATTGTTGGTGGGATTGTAATTAGTACAGCCATTTTGGAAAACAGTATGGAGGTTTCTCAAATAACTACAGATAAACTACCATATGACCCAGGAATCCCACCACTGAGTGTATGCATAAAGGAGTGGAAATCATTATGTGAAAGAGATACCTGAACTCCCAGGTTTGTCACAGCCCTAGTCACAATAGTCAAGATATGGAACCAACCTATATGTCTATCAACATATAACTGGATAAGGAAAATGTGGTATATATACACAATGGAATACTACTCGGCCATGAAAAAGAATGAAATTCTACCATTTATAGCCTATAGAAAATTATGTTAAGTGAAATCAGCCAGGCATAGGAAGAGAAATACCACAGGCTGTTCTTACTCATATGTGGGAGCTAAAAAAAAAAAAAGAAAACAAACAAAGAAAAAATACAATCACACTAAGTTGAACTGTTAAAAGGAGAGAGAACTGTGGTTATTAGAGTTAGGAAAGGGGTAGATAGGGGGAATCATGAGAGGCTGGTTAATGTACACAAAATTACAGCTAGATAGGAAAAAATAAGTCTTAGTGATGTACAGTTGACCCAGGAATCTATAATTAATGATGATTTACCTCATATTATCTAAGAACTAGAAGAGAGGAGATGAAATGTTCACCTCACAAAGAAATGATTAAGTTTTTCAATGATGAATATGCCAATTACCCTGAATAGATCATCACACATTGTACACCTGTGTTGAAATATAACTCTGTACTCCGTAAATATGTATAACCAATGTTTCAATAAATTTTTTTTAAATGACAGAATAACTTTGAAAAAATTAAAAATAAAAATCATTCAGCTTCTTGAAATTCAAAAAAATATATTTACAATTTAGTAATGGCTCTATTTATGCATTACACTAGTAACTTCTTTGTAAAATATTGCATAGGTAGTTGGTATAAAATATGAAGTTGGTATAAAATATGAAATAATCTTATTATTAATCAAAATATGAAAAAGGAGAATGCTGAATTACTAAGAATGAAACAAATGTTATACAGTAGCGATTTAAAAAAATTTTAGTAACAGCAATCTTTATTTGAATAAAATTCTACTGTATACCTAATGTATCAGGGTATCAGAGATTGAATTTCTCTAGTTGAAGATGAGGAAGAGATGTACTCAGTTATCCTGCAGCAACACTTTCGCACACACAAGCACCAACTTACCCCTGAGAAACCTGTTTTGAAAATGCAGAGAAAACCACAGCCTGAGATCCTCTGCTGTGCCTCAGGGTCTTCGGTTGCCACACCCATTTATCTTCAATCAGAATTTATTGGACCACAATTGAACTCACTGAGCATTTACGTAGACATATATTTACTATAATGTAATTTTAGTGGAGACTAGTTAATTGATATGTTAGCATTAGAAACAGTATAAATTTTCCACATTTCAAATTAAATTCACTAAGACAAATAATATTAACATACTATTTTCATTTATTTATATTAATATTATTAGAAGCACATAATATATGAGAACCCCAATTTTCCTATCTATAAAATCTCACCATGAGGTTTTATTTTTATTTTTATTTTTTTTATTTTTTTCCTTTTTGTCTTTTTTCGTGACCGGCAACGGATCGCAACCCTCAGTGTCGCGCCCGTACCGGACCGGGACCGGCCACGGGATCGCAACCCTCGGTGTTGCTCCCGCCCCTCGCTCAGCCAGTGAGCGGCCAGTCTGTATGTGGGATCCGAACCCTCGGCGGGAGCACCACAGCGCTTCCCAAGCGGCGCACTATAGCAGTGTGCCACCAGGCCGGCCCGACACCATGAGATTTTAGTGAGGAAAAACTATTATTACATTGTTTTATTAAACAGCATGTAATTCTGTCTATATACTATATAATGGGATAGTTAATGTTTCCTGTACATGAAAAAACAGTATTAAAAGAGTGGGGGGATATTGCTACAAAAAATTGAAGTCATCTGAAATATTGTTTTTTTTTCAGTAACAAGTGAAAAAAGTAACAACTGCAACAAAATTAATTGTACCCTGACTTTTAGGCGTTACTCAAAATCAATAGATTTATTATTAGATAGAATACAAAGTCTTAGATCACACAGTCTTCCTGCATGTAAATTTTCAAGTTGTTTTTTTCCAAAATAAGTATGTGGAAAAAATAGCTTTACAGAATTTTCCCTTCCTATTTTTTTTTTTTTTTTTTTTTTTTTTTTTTTTTAAGGGAAAAACAGAAAAAAATAAATAAATAAACAACTAGATATTTTACAGAATTCCATACGGATTTTTACATGGCAAGGGATTTTCTTCTCTGTTAGAAAATAATATCCATTTTCCAGAGTGCAGTGTGGTTGTGTCATTAAATAGATGTGATACAGAATAAACAACTAGATATTTTACAGAATTCCATACGGATTTTTACATGGCAAGGGATTTTCTTCTCTGTTAGAAAATAATATCCATTTTCCAGAGTGCAGTGTGGTTGTGTCATTAAATAGATGTGATACAGTCAAAAATAAGATAACATTAATAACAGTTTGATCAACATTAGATTAAGAAAAGTGATTGGGAAGAAATTAAGCTGTCTCTATTTTCCATACACAAAATTAGTTTCATCCCCCTGTAGTTACTTGCCATCTAGAAACTTCTACTCTTTTCTAACATCCTCATTGGCTGCCAAATGCTATTTCCCTTACTTCAAAAGGGAAATTCTGCTTCTTGTACCTGCTCAGAATTTCAAATCAAGGAATACTTTAATCATTCACTTTTTAGGAGTCAACAGTACACATTTTTTGCACATTATTTTGCAATAATGTGAAATATAAATGCTTGTATCAACTCTAATATAATATCTTATGTTTTCACCTTCATTTATTTATTCCTTTATTTATTATAGGTAAAAATATGTAATGTAAAACTATCAAGACCACTGTCAATCTTTTGCTCAATAAATGTCACTAAAAATAATGTGAATTAACATGGCAAACATTCTAAATATGTTGGCTATTTTTGCATGTGTGTTTGTGAGTATGTGCTGTATGTGACATCTCAGTGACCAGATTAGAGTAAAAAGAAGTTTTCTGTCCTAATACGCTGTAAAGCATCATCTGGGTAATAAAACCTTCATAACTATTTTGCTTACATTTTTGCCTTGACTATTAAGAAGAGTCAAGCTAGAACTCGACCCACCTTTTCTAATCTGTTTTTCCTCTTATATTTAGTATCAGTGACGCTGTATCAGATTGCATTGCTGTTTTTATATATTGCATGAAATTCAACTCAATACAACTTGATTGCTTTTCTGGACTTGTTATTGTTTGTACAACTGATGTTGGGACAGAATCTTATGATGCTCTTTATTGTCATTCAAAGACATGGTAAGTTCAAAAAAGAATGCATATCTATGACAATAATTCTTACAGAAGAACCAAAATATTTTTTCATTCCATGTAACTTATGGCAACTTTTGGATTCCCCCTAAACAGGAGGAAAAAAGCCAATAATATTTTATCAGTGAAATATGCACACACACATATAGAGTCTGTCAACAAAAATTCTTTATGTATAACCCTTGCTCATATAAATCCATAAACATAATTGACAAGAAAAAATTCATGCCAATAATAGTTCACAAGTTAACAATAATTTCCATTTCCACCTTTTTCTTTATTTCATCTACGTTCATGAATGGTAATGTAGAATAAAAATTTTACCAACTGCTTTATCATTCTTTTTTGCGATTGCTTTAATGTTCCTGCATTGAAGCTTTTAAAAGGCTGTCAGCAATTAGAGTAGTTATAAGACTACACATTTCACTGCATAATTCCCATGTTGGTGAAGAGCCCTTATCAACTACACTTTTATTTATATAAAAAATTCAAAGAGCTAAATACTTATTATTTATATCACGTGATCTATTAAGACATCTTACAAACTACGTTTGCCTTCCTCCTATTGAATTCACTGTGAGTCTGGCATATGTTTTAGTTTATGAACTGTAGGTCATAAAATTCCCAGACCATTCAACTTTGTATCAGAAGCCATCAACATCTCTTTAAACCTCACTACTAAAATAAATGCTACAGTTCTACAAGCTGTTATATTTTGGTGCTCAAAAATACATCAAATTATTTTATAAAAATAGATTCAATATTTGTGGCCACTATGTTACTAGAAAAAAAACCAAAATGTCATACAGATTCTTGATATATTTGTTCCAGTAAAGAAGTAATATTTTGGGGCTGTCCAGTTAGCTCAGTTGGTTAGAGCTCAGCCTTGTAACACCAGGGTCAAGTGTTCATTTGGATATTTCATACTTTAACTTCTCACAATATTTTAAGCTAATAATTGCTTTTTATGTGAATATTTATGTATTTAGAAGGTTCTAACCAGAGTAGCCAAGATTTTTTTTTTTAATATCTGAAATGACCTAAGGCTACAAATTCCAAAGAATCCCCCTATGATTCTAAATACTTATGTTAGTAAACTAACTTGTCAAACTCTTTTCTTTTCTCCAACACTACTATCCATAGAAACAGCCCCTATAGCTACAAAGAAAACTATCAAGCTGGCCATTCATTCCTCTGCATGGTAAATTAACCCTATGCTTAAATAATGCTGCCACATAAGACTTTTATATAACAAGTTAAAATTCTCTTTAAGTGGGCCGGCCTGGTGGCGCACTGCTACAGTGCGCCTCTTGGGAGCACGGTGGCGCTCCCGCCGAGGGTTCGGATCCCACATACAGACCGGTTCCCGCTCACTGGCTGAGCGAGGGGCAGCCGCAGCACCGAGGGTTGCAATCCCGTTGCCGGTCCCGGTCCAGTGCGGGCGCGACACTGAGGGTTGCGGTCCGTTGCCGGACACAAAAAAAGACAAAAAGGAAAAAAAAATAATAAAAAAAAATAAAAATAATTATCTTTAAGTGAAAAGACCCAGCAGCTGTTCAAAGTAAGTAATAAATGTCAGTTGTATGTCTGATTCTTGTTTTCTCTCATAATAAGACCCACGTTTTAAGAAATTACGTTTAATGAATATTTATCTAGTTCATCACACACAGTTTTCTCAAAATCTCCATATTAATTAGCAATTCTCAGTTTCATAATATGTCAATTTGGTTTCTATATAAAAAACTATATTCCTCAGAATCCTTATGGGAATTCATAACTGGGGGACATAATTTCTATTGAAAGATCAAAGTGGTAATTTTAGGGAAGTGACATTTAAACTAAAGCAGCCAGGGTATTGGGAGAGGTGGTTCCAGCCAGAGGGAGTGAGTAGTGAGTGGGAAGATTCTAAGGTAAAAAAGAGTTGTGTCTTAAAACTGGATATTGTTTGTAGATGCAGCTATGGAGTGCTGGAGTTACTCAAGGTCAAGTTGGAGCAGTAAGTAGAGCTGAATTACAAGGGACTTACAGATGGGGGTAAGAGGTTTGGATCATAGTCTAATACTGTAAGAAGCCCCTTGAAAAACTTTGAGCTTGGGACCAGACATGTAATATTGTACAATAATTTATTATTATATGTATAATTATTGCAAAATACTGAAGTATCAAAACCAACAATGTCTCTAGGAGTCTCATACCAATCTCATAACCTTAATTTAATCATTGTTAAAGCTTTGTGTATAAATCTATCTTTGCATATATAACCGCATCATATATAGTAAATTATGCTTTGTGTAGAGCTCTTTTAGCTGCCCATAATCCTGAAAAACTATGCCAATTGTAGAGCTAGGGAGCTGGGTCTGGAGCTCACAGACCCCTCAAGCTCATTGCCCAGACTGTGTCACAAACCCTTCACATGGAGGTCTATGATCTAGATAACCAGAAAAAAGGTCCTTGGAGCCTTGGTTGAAGAAAGAGTAGTCTTTATTCAGCACACACCCATTTGAAGGCTAAGCAGTCCAAAGAGAAACTCAGAAAACTCAACTGCTACCAGCAAAGTCCAAAGAAAAACTGAGCAGCTGCCAGCAAAGTAAACATGATCTCTTTTTAAATGCAAGCTCTGCTGGCCAGCAGTTCAGGGCTGCTGCGCCACACAACTCTCTGAAGAACACAATAGCAACATAACTAAAAAGATACATTGGTGAGCATGCCACTAACTATACCCACACATAATTTGTTTGCAAAGGATGTGCTGCACCTCACCCAACTGGAGCTGAGGTGAGGGGGCCTGATTAAACTATTCTATTTTCCCAACACTTTGTTATTAGTTCAACCAAATCCTATTAATGCTTATTTGCTCTTGTTTCCAATTTTATGCTATAATAAACAATGCTGCAATAAAAATTCCTCATAGCTCTTTCTATTCTACTTTCTTTATTTTATTGAATAAATAAAAATGCAATGAGGCTGTTAGGCCAAAACGTATTGGAAATTTGAATTTTAATAAGTAATTACAAAATACTATCCGAATATTTCACAGTAATTTACAGAATTGCAGACAGTTTATAAGAGGGCTATTCCCATATACCCTTGCCAATATTGGATGTTATCAAATGCTTTTAAATTTTGTCCATCTGATGGGTGAACTTTGGGTTATACTGTTGTTGTTGTTGTTGTGCTCATTATTTCATTTCTATGACAACTGCTGAGATTGAGCATCTTTTAACATGTTGGCTATAAGAATCACTTCTATATATTGATTGTCCTTATCTCATTGAAATATTTCTATAGCTCTGTCTTCTTTTTTGAAATTTTTAGTACATTCTTGAACACTAGAGAAATGAACTCTTTGCCTATTATATAAAAACAAGTATTTTCTCCCAACAAATCACTTGCTTTTGATTTTTATTGAAGTGCCTTTTCCATAAAGGTATTTTAAATTTCTATGTAATAAAACTGTCAAAAGATCATTCTTGCAAGTTTCTGGAGAGTAGATTATGAGTTACGAGTGTATACAGAACAATTAAGTTAAAAACATTTGAAAGCATTGGGAAATAGACAAAAGGATAACTAGGTGTCATTTCAGGATGGTGCTGGTGGTTGTGTACCAGGTACACTGTGCTTGAAGATTTTCTGATTTTCTAGGTTTATGTACCTTTGTTTAACTTCCTATTTACTACTGGTATAAATATGCTGCAACTCTATGAATAATTGTTAACTTGTAGAAAAGCGAACAAAATGACAATAATTCTTCACTAAAAAATCTTTAAATGCTTTTTGTCCAAAAGAAATGCAAATGACTTCTATACCATACCTAAAGGTGAATATTTATTGCCTTGTATGATATTAACCACTTTTGTGTTTTTTGGCAAATTTATTTCTCCTTTAACTGACCAATTCCATGAATCTGACCTCTACTAATTCTCTTTTAAATCATTCCTGACATTAATTAATGAGTTGAATAAAATCTTTTAAATGAGTTCATTTTGTATTTCTATGAAAATCATATTTTTTTTCCTTTTTTAAAAAAGAAATCCACTTTAAAAGATGTTTCCTAGATAAGAGATTTTGGTTGTCTCAAATGGAATGATTCATAGAAAAGAAGTGGAGAAAAGTCAGAAATTAAATACGGATGTATTTGGGAGTCTGATGGGGAAAGAGCAATCAAGGATGAGAGAGAAAGAAAGAGACAGAGAATGAGAATGAATGGGGTAGAAAGAGTAGCAACAGGGTAGCCACAAAACAGTAGTTTTTGAGAGCCAGAGTATGTACTGAAGTCCTGGATTCCACACAAGGACCAAATCTTCCTCTCTCACAATAGCAGGAAGAGAGGATGGTGATGGAATAGGATTATAAATTAGTAGGAAGTGTTAAATTTTCCCATTGTAATGCATGAATTCTTCCTAAATTTCTATGTAAAATATGGAAGGGCATGGCCATCTGCGGGTTGGGTGAAAGATAACGGCTGATGTTTTAAGAATAATGAAAAAGTCAAGTGTCACTTTTGAGAGTATAAAAAAAAAGCTTTCCAGAAAAAATATACTGAGATTGTTAGAGTGGAATACCTGGTAAGTTGTATCATGAATGTAAGACACTTTTCTGGGGTATTATTTTCTCTTTCTCTTTTCTTGTCTTTGCCTAACTTCTCCCTTTTTGTATAGTTACCTTATTAGGGAAAACTTCTGCAGCTTTTCTATCCAAACCCAGATCTCATGTAAACTTTGTTTTTACTCTGTGTATGGCACAGATTAAATTTGTAATTTAATTACAAATTCAACATATGTATAGTTGGTCCTACATATCTGTGGCTTCAGCATCCATAGATTCAACCAAACACAAATAGAAAATATGCAGAGGAAAAAATTACGCCTGTACTGAACGTGTACAGACTTTTTTCTTGTCATTTCCTAAACAATTTAGTATAACGACTATTTACACAGCATTTACATTGTATTAGGTATTATAAGTATTTAATTTATAAGATTTAAAGTATACTGTGGGAGGATGTGTGTAGTTTATATGCAAACAGTACACCACCTTATACTACTTTAAGGAACTTGAGCATCTGAGAGAGATTTTGGTATCCACAGGAAGTCCTGGAGCCAATCCCCCATGGCTATCTAGGGACACTATATGTATTCATTTGTAATGTATTAAAGGTTTTTTTTCTCCCCAAAGTATGAAGGCTTGATGAACTCAGGGACTATGCTTTTTTGCCCCCCTTTGGCACCTAGCACAGTGCTGATGTTTGATTAAATAAATATTGATTAGTGCCAATGAACAAAAACAAATGCATAATTAGAACATAAAGTGTGCAGATACATAATATATTTAATGAACTTAAAATTTCTAGTTTCTTTAAACAAATATTTAACATGGGAGAATAAGCATGTACACATACACACACATAGAGATGGAGATACAGATAGCAATGATAGAGATAGCAGTGGAAATAGAGAGGTAAAGACTAAGATATATGCAAGTTTTTTTCTAGGAGTCTACACTCAAAGCCATGTGGTTTCGTATTAACCACTGTGACTGTTCTTATTTTTGAATAAATTGGAGGGTCTCTTTTTGGGAACCTCTGATAAGAAGAGGGTACCTGAATGTAAAAGTTTGATTGACACTTTGCACACATTAAGTAGACCCAGTAGCTCTGCAAACAATACTTAACTCTGTGTCACATCTAATAAAAGCCCTATATAAATGCTGTAGTTGAATGAAGCAGATAAAAATTTATTGTCTTTTCAGTTTTAGTTCTATTCTAAATCCAATTACACCCAACAAACAAGCGTTTCAGCAGAATAAAATTACCAATTAATAAATTAGCGACTCCCATCATAATTCTGTCATCTTTCACAATCACAGCAAATTTCTTGTTAATGTCATTATAGAAAACAGGGTAAACCAAAAGGAATGAACTTCTCTTAATCCTAAAGTTGTCTTCTAGGCCAGGGGTCAATTAACTTTTTCTTAAAGGGCAGATAAAAAGTATTTTAGACTTTGTGCGCTGACAGGTCTGTGTTGCAATGACATCTCTGTTGCTGTAGAGCAAAAGCAGCCATAAGAAATATGTAAGCAAATAAATTCAGCCATGTTCCAATAAACTTTATTTTCAAATATAGGCAGACCCTTGCTCAAGGCAAACCTGGGAGAATTTTTTAATACAATTATTTATTTATCTTATACTATGATATCTATTCTTGAAATAGAACCATTTAACTACCAATTTTTCCTCAGTACTATAGTACAACAGGAAGAAAATAGTTTATCTCTGAATGATCATGGATTTCAGTTTATTCTTTATGCCTAGGCAGCCCGTAAGTTATAAATAAAATGAATAGAAAGCCATGTCAGATTGACCTTCTCCCTTACTTTAGAAAGTTTTCACACAGCTTTTTAAAAGATCTGTACTTATCCTGCTATGCTTCCTAAACGTGGAGATAAATATGTTCCGTGACAGCCTGACATTTACTGAGGCAGCACTCAATTTATCACTTTGCTCCTGGAGCACATTTCCCAAATCCTGACAAAAACATCCCTGAAATCTTCTGAGAGGAAAAATAAACCCTCATCTCAGGCTCTGTAAATTACTACCAAGTAAAGCCATGAATAAAATAAGAATCAATTCTGATTCATGCTTTTGGAATATCCTGAAAAATGGCAGCTCACGCTGCAGAGGCTTGGCCAAACGTAGACCAGAGGAAATTAGGCAGGAAACAGAAACAATATTAAGCATTCTCTTTTATACCACTTTTTTTTTTAAAGAAGTTAATTATTGGAGATCTCTGAGTGGATCAATATTAAGCTGATACTGGATCAACTCTCCTAAAACTGCTTCTTTCAAACTATGTAAAATTGGGGGGGGGGGGGCGGGCAACAAAAAACTAATGATTTGTAACACAAAACCAGGGCCATTGTTGCCAGAAGGGCTTAGTTAAAATGCACTTAGAGTTCTTGGGAGCACAGAAAAATGCATTAGCTCTGATTGCTTTGGAAGATTTCTGACTTGAAAGCTCCTGCCCTTATGAAAGAGGATCGGAGCCTAGTAACCGGATGTTTCTTGATGAGAAGTACAGCCCAAACCAGTCTTTGTAGAAAGGAAAAGAGAATATCCACAGGTGACTGAAGGCATCGCCCACTTACATTGCAATTATTTATTCAAAAATATTGGAAAAACTATAAATGCTACACAAATAAATTTTCTGTACTCAAGGACCACAGTGTAGTAGAAGATATAAGAAAGCTACGTGCACACATGCTGCTAATAAGATATATGTCAAGATACATAAAAGTGTGGGATAACAGAACCCTGGTTGAATATGGAGGAGGAGTTGGGATAGAACGGAATGTTCCCTGGAGAGTGTGAGAATGGAGCTGTTCCTGGAAGAGAAGAAAGAATCTAGACAGAAAGAAATTGTGTTGTGAGGAGTGTCTACCAAAAGAAGGAAAAAGTATTCTAGGCAGAAGCAAGCAAGGAGCACAAAATAGCATACATAGAGAAAATAAAAGGCACACTCACTAAGTGGTAAAATGTGCTTGCATACATGGATGGTGGACAGGGCATAGTGGGAGGCCAATAGAATAATAATAATAGAATTTGCATCAATTGATGCTAACTTTGTGCCAGGTAATGTGCTAAGATAATTCCATGGATTTAGACCTTAAAACAGCCCTGTAAATGAGCTGCTATTAATCTTATTTGAAAAATAAGTTGTGATTAAAATAATCAAAATCACAAAACTAGTAAATGCTAAAGTTGGGATTTAAACCAAGTAGTTCTTAATCACTCTGTTATCAGTTGTGGCAAACTAAGAGGAATCTACAGCTGCTTTGCAAGAAAAAGGGCTGTTCTGAATTATTTTGAGCAAAGACACAGGCAAATCAGAATCTTACATGGGAAAATTGATAGTGAGGATAGAAAAAAAAAGTATCAAGCAAGGAATGAACTGAAAATGAAGAGACCATGGAGCAGGTTAAGAATACAGGCAAATAGGGGCCAGCCCGGTGGCGCACTGCTACAGTGCGCTGCTTGGGAGTGCGGCGGCGCTCCCGCTGAGGGTTCGGATCCCACATACAGACCGGTTCCCGCTCACTGGCTGAGCGAGGTGCGGGGGCAACACCGAGGGTTGCGATCCCGTTGCTGGTCCGGTCCGGTACGGACGCGACACTGAGGGTTGCGATCCGTTGCTGGACACGAAAAAAGACAAAAAGGAAAAAAAAAAAAAGAATACAGGCAAATAAAGATTGAAAATTGCCTAGTAGGGGCAGAAATGGAAAGGAAGGGACAAAGGTGAGAGAGAGTCGAGACAGGAAAGATCAAGAGATGAAATTTGAATCAGCTAATATGGAAGCTGGGAAGATACCAAGAAGAGGGGGCATTTCAAGCAGACTGAGATATAATCATGAGAAGGAAGTTTGCAAGGAGGCAGAAAAGCTCAATTTTGATATTTTTCTTAGGGTGTCAGTAGGATATATAGACAGAAAAGTCTAGTAGGCAGATGAGAATGGTTCAATGGGGAGTTGGCTCAAATTCAGCATGTTTATACTGAATTTGCTAGACTGACAAAAATAACAGCAAACAAAAGGAATCCTGCTCTCATTCTCTCCCAGTTGGTGCAAGGCACTGGCTCCCAGGTTGCAGATACCTGAAGTTAAAGGTCATTCTTGAGTTCTCTACCTCATTTCCTCATGTATTCATACTCAGACTGTCACAACACCATCCATTTCACATCATAAATATCACCAAAATTTATCTTTCTCACTGTTTGCATCACTGCTTTTGTAACCCAGACTAAACTACTCACTCACCTTTATTACTACAATTGCTTTTTGACTGGCTCCCAATTCTATCTGGCTGACCTACAATTCATCCTATACACTGCAGTGAGAATAATCTCATCAAAACATAGATTATGTTTTCCACATATCCCCACGTCCCTCAATTTCTCAATTATTTTCAATGCTCTAAGGTTAAAGACAAATCAGCCTTGTGCCACCTGACTCCTGTTTAATTTCATATCATACCCACTCCAGCCAGAATAGACTTCTTCCAGCTCTCAAGTTTGCCTTGCAATGACATCTTTGGACATGCTTTTCTACCTTCTCTTTATTATCTTGTTAATACTAACTGATCCCTAAGACCTCAGTTGATAATCACTTTTTCAAAAAGCCCTTCAAACCTTTTTACTAGCTCAAATAATACTGTTACATTTTGAACATCTCAGGTGAAATTTCCAATTTATTTGTGTGGTTATTAGATTTGTTTTCTCTCCACTTCACCACTACCAATTCACACTTTAATCTGCTTCAATCAGGATTTTGTTCCACCATTCCACCAAAACTGCCCTTTTCAAGGTCAGCAAAGACCCGTCTCTCTCAATTCTATCCACAGTCATCTTGCTGGACCACTCAGTAGCAACGGACACATTTCAACAGCCCTTTTTTCTTGAAAACTTCATTACTTGACATCCAGGCAGCGCTTTCCTCTACCCGTCCTCTGTTGCAGAAAGTTGGTTTACTCCAAGGCTTAGCATCTAACCTTCTCCTCTATGAGCACTCAATCCCCAGATAATCTCTCCTGTGCCAGGACTACATACAACTCCCACATTTTTGTCTCCAACAACCCCCCTTAATTTCAGTCTCATAGATCCAGTTCACATCACCACTTGGATATGTTAGAGGCATTTCAAATGTAGTATGTCCACAGAATAAGATATATTTAAAAAATAAATCTAAAATAATACATTATGTAGCATAGCACCCTCTCTCCATTACTCCCTCTCCTCTTGCCCTGACATTTTATTAGATAGCTTGTACATAAAATTATATTACTTATCTAATTATTACTTTCTATCTCCTCTATGAAAATGTAAGTTCTAAAAAAGAAGGAAAATGTAAGTTCCTAAATATAATATTTTTACTCTGAATTTCTAGTGCCTAGAAAGAATATGCCATTAAGTTGGTGCTCAAAATACATTTGCTAAATTAGATAATAAATAATATCAATCATATTCACTAGGAACAAAAAAAAAAAAACTTTATGTGTTTGGTTAGCCTTGTTTTCCTAGTACCTGTCAATTGGCAATTATTAAATGCTTTTTGATTCCTTAACTAAAAATAAAATTAGGGTAGTATAGCCTTACCAATGACGAAAGAGTTTAGAGTTGCAAAAAAGGAGTGAAGTTACCAAAATGGCAAATGCAAGGATGACAAGAATTGATAAAAGGTAGGGCCGGCCCAGTGGCGCACTGGATAGTGCGCCGCTTGGGAAGCGCGGCGGCGCTCCCATCCGAGGGTTCGGATCCCATATACAGACCGGTTCCCGCTCACTGGCTGAGCGAGGCGCGGGAGCAACATCGAGGCTTGCGATCCCATTGCCGGTCCCCGGTCCGGTCCGGGGGCAACACTGAGGGTTGCGATCCGTTGCCAGACACGGAAAAGGACAAAAGACAAAAAAAAAAAAAAAAAA
>NW_007726175.1:1167037-1170963 GCF_000696425.1 Galeopterus variegatus | reverse complement strand
TGTGGCTGTAGTCGTATGTGACTAGGGTCTGTATTGATTGCAAACAGCAGCTGAAGAGACTCTCCTGAAATGATAATGGCTATGGTAAGAGCTGACATTTGTTGAGATCATTCAGACTTCAAAGGGCGGGCAACAAAAAACTAATGATTTGTAACACAAAACCAGGGCCATTGTTGCCAGAAGGGCTTAGTTAAAATGCACTTAGAGTTCTTGGGAGCACAGAAAAATGCATTAGCTCTGATTGCTTTGGAAGATTTCTGACTTGAAAGCTCCTGCCCTTATGAAAGAGGATCGGAGCCTAGTAACCGGATGTTTCTTGATGAGAAGTACAGCCCAAACCAGTCTTTGTAGAAAGGAAAAGAGAATATCCACAGGTGACTGAAGGCATCGCCCACTTACATTGCAATTATTTATTCAAAAATATTGGAAAAACTATAAATGCTACACAAATAAATTTTCTGTACTCAAGGACCACAGTGTAGTAGAAGATATAAGAAAGCTACGTGCACACATGCTGCTAATAAGATATATGTCAAGATACATAAAAGTGTGGGATAACAGAACCCTGGTTGAATATGGAGGAGGAGTTGGGATAGAACGGAATGTTCCCTGGAGAGTGTGAGAATGGAGCTGTTCCTGGAAGAGAAGAAAGAATCTAGACAGAAAGAAATTGTGTTGTGAGGAGTGTCTACCAAAAGAAGGAAAAAGTATTCTAGGCAGAAGCAAGCAAGGAGCACAAAATAGCATACATAGAGAAAATAAAAGGCACACTCACTAAGTGGTAAAATGTGCTTGCATACATGGATGGTGGACAGGGCATAGTGGGAGGCCAATAGAATAATAATAATAGAATTTGCATCAATTGATGCTAACTTTGTGCCAGGTAATGTGCTAAGATAATTCCATGGATTTAGACCTTAAAACAGCCCTGTAAATGAGCTGCTATTAATCTTATTTGAAAAATAAGTTGTGATTAAAATAATCAAAATCACAAAACTAGTAAATGCTAAAGTTGGGATTTAAACCAAGTAGTTCTTAATCACTCTGTTATCAGTTGTGGCAAACTAAGAGGAATCTACAGCTGCTTTGCAAGAAAAAGGGCTGTTCTGAATTATTTTGAGCAAAGACACAGGCAAATCAGAATCTTACATGGGAAAATTGATAGTGAGGATAGAAAAAAAAAGTATCAAGCAAGGAATGAACTGAAAATGAAGAGACCATGGAGCAGGTTAAGAATACAGGCAAATAGGGGCCAGCCCGGTGGCGCACTGCTACAGTGCGCTGCTTGGGAGTGCGGCGGCGCTCCCGCTGAGGGTTCGGATCCCACATACAGACCGGTTCCCGCTCACTGGCTGAGCGAGGTGCGGGGGCAACACCGAGGGTTGCGATCCCGTTGCTGGTCGGGTCCGGTACGGACGCGACACTGAGGGTTGCGATCCGTTGCTGGACACGAAAAAAGACAAAAAGGAAAAAAAAAAAAGAATACAGGCAAATAGGGGCCAGCCCGGTGGCGCACTGCTACAGTGCGCTGCTTGGGAGTGCGGCGGCGCTCCCGCTGAGGGTTCGGATCCCACATACAGACCGGTTCCCGCTCACTGGCTGAGCGAGGTGCGGGGGCAACACCGAGGGTTGCGATCCCGTTGCTGGTCGGGTCCGGTACGGACGCGACACTGAGGGTTGCGATCCGTTGCTGGACACGAAAAAAGACAAAAAGGAAAAAAAAAAAAAGAATACAGGCAAATAAAGATTGAAAATTGCCTAGTAGGGGCAGAAATGGAAAGGAAGGGACAAAGGTGAGAGAGAGTCGAGACAGGAAAGATCAAGAGATGAAATTTGAATCAGCTAATATGGAAGCTGGGAAGATACCAAGAAGAGGGGGCATTTCAAGCAGACTGAGATATAATCATGAGAAGGAAGTTTGCAAGGAGGCAGAAAAGCTCAATTTTGATATTTTTCTTAGGGTGTCAGTAGGATATATAGACAGAAAAGTCTAGTAGGCAGATGAGAATGGTTCAATGGGGAGTTGGCTCAAATTCAGCATGTTTATACTGAATTTGCTAGACTGACAAAAATAACAGCAAACAAAAGGAATCCTGCTCTCATTCTCTCCCAGTTGGTGCAAGGCACTGGCTCCCAGGTTGCAGATACCTGAAGTTAAAGGTCATTCTTGAGTTCTCTACCTCATTTCCTCATGTATTCATACTCAGACTGTCACAACACCATCCATTTCACATCATAAATATCACCAAAATTTATCTTTCTCACTGTTTGCATCACTGCTTTTGTAACCCAGACTAAACTACTCACTCACCTTTATTACTACAATTGCTTTTTGACTGGCTCCCAATTCTATCTGGCTGACCTACAATTCATCCTATACACTGCAGTGAGAATAATCTCATCAAAACATAGATTATGTTTTCCACATATCCCCACGTCCCTCAATTTCTCAATTATTTTCAATGCTCTAAGGTTAAAGACAAATCAGCCTTGTGCCACCTGACTCCTGTTTAATTTCATATCATACCCACTCCAGCCAGAATAGACTTCTTCCAGCTCTCAAGTTTGCCTTGCAATGACATCTTTGGACATGCTTTTCTACCTTCTCTTTATTATCTTGTTAATACTAACTGATCCCTAAGACCTCAGTTGATAATCACTTTTTCAAAAAGCCCTTCAAACCTTTTTACTAGCTCAAATAATACTGTTACATTTTGAACATCTCAGGTGAAATTTCCAATTTATTTGTGTGGTTATTAGATTTGTTTTCTCTCCACTTCACCACTACCAATTCACACTTTAATCTGCTTCAATCAGGATTTTGTTCCACCATTCCACCAAAACTGCCCTTTTCAAGGTCAGCAAAGACCCGTCTCTCTCAATTCTATCCACAGTCATCTTGCTGGACCACTCAGTAGCAACGGACACATTTCAACAGCCCTTTTTTCTTGAAAACTTCATTACTTGACATCCAGGCAGCGCTTTCCTCTACCCGTCCTCTGTTGCAGAAAGTTGGTTTACTCCAAGGCTTAGCATCTAACCTTCTCCTCTATGAGCACTCAATCCCCAGATAATCTCTCCTGTGCCAGGACTACATACAACTCCCACATTTTTGTCTCCAACAACCCCCCTTAATTTCAGTCTCATAGATCCAGTTCACATCACCACTTGGATATGTTAGAGGCATTTCAAATGTAGTATGTCCACAGAATAAGATATATTTAAAAAATAAATCTAAAATAATACATTATGTAGCATAGCACCCTCTCTCCATTACTCCCTCTCCTCTTGCCCTGACATTTTATTAGATAGCTTGTACATAAAATTATATTACTTATCTAATTATTACTTTCTATCTCCTCTATGAAAATGTAAGTTCTAAAAAAGAAGGAAAATGTAAGTTCCTAAATATAATATTTTTACTCTGAATTTCTAGTGCCTAGAAAGAATATGCCATTAAGTTGGTGCTCAAAATACATTTGCTAAATTAGATAATAAATAATATCAATCATATTCACTAGGAACAAAAAAAAAAAAACTTTATGTGTTTGGTTAGCCTTGTTTTCCTAGTACCTGTCAATTGGCAATTATTAAATGCTTTTTGATTCCTTAACTAAAAATAAAATTAGGGTAGTATAGCCTTACCAATGACGAAAGAGTTTAGAGTTGCAAAAAAGGAGTGAAGTTACCAAAATGGCAAATGCAAGGATGACAAGAATTGATAAAAGGTAGGGCCGGCCCAGTGGCGCACTGGATAGTGCGCCGCTTGGGAAGCGCGGCGGCGCTCCCATCCGAGGGTTCGGATCCCATATACAGATCGGTTCCCGCTCACTGGCTGAGCGAGGCGCGGGAGCAACATCGAGGCTTGCGATCCCATTGCCGGTCCCCGGTCCGGTCCGGGGGCAACACTGAGGGTTGCGATCCGT